>NW_027454466.1:0-77699 GCF_040206685.1 Ascaphus truei | reverse complement strand
ACCCAACACACTCTCCCCTCAACCTGTACGCTCACCTCTCCCTTGTCTGCTCTCATATCCCTCTCTCCTATGCTCTCCTCTTCCCTCTCTCCACTCTTCCTCTCTCCCCTTCTTCCTTCTCTCTCCCTCTTCCTTCTCACTCCACTTCCTTCTCTCTCCAACTTCTTCTCATCTCCCTTTCCATCTCTCTCTCTCCATTTCCTTTATCCCACTCCTTTTCCTTCTCTCTCCCTCTCCCTTCTCTCTCCCTCCTCTCTCCCTTGTCACCCCCTTCTATCTCCCTCTCCCTTCTCTCTCCCTATACCTTCTCTCTCCCTCTTCCTTCTCTCTCCCTCTTACTTCTCTCTCCCTTTCCATGCTCTCTCCCTTTTCCTTATCTTTCCATTCTCTCCCTTTTCCTTTCCCCTCCCCTTTCCTTCGCTCTCCCTCTCCCTTCTCTCTCTCTCTCCACTCCCTTCTCTCTCTCTCTCCCCCTCCCTTCTCTCTCCCTCTCCCTTATAACTCCCTCGTCATTCCCTCTACCTCTCTCTCTCCCTCTCCCTTCTCTCTCTCTCTCCCTTTCCCTTCTCACTCACCCTCTTCCTTCTCTCTGTCTCTCCCTCTCCCTTCTCTCACTCTCCCTTCTCTCTCTCCTCTCTCCCTCTCCCTTCTCTCTCCCTCTCCATGCTCTCTCCCTTTTCCTTATCTCTCCATTCTCTCCCTTTTCCTTTCCCCTCCCCTTTCCTTCGCTCTCCCTCTCCCTTCTCTCTCTCTCCACTCCCTTCTCTCTCTCTCTCCCCCTCCCTTCTCTCTCCCTCTCCCTTATAACTCCCTCGTCATTCCCTCTACCTCTCTCTCTCCCTCTCCCTTCTCTCTCTCTCTCCCTTTCCCTTCTCACTCACCCTCTTCCTTCTCTCTGTCTCTCCCTCTCCCTTCTCTCACTCTCCCTTCTCTCTCTCCTCTCTCCCTCTCCCTTCTCTCTCCCTCTCCATGCTCTCTCCCTTTTCCTTATCTCTCCATTCTCTCCCTTTTCCTTTCCCCTCCCCTTTCCTTCGCTCTCCCTCTCCCTTCTCTCTCTCTCCACTCCCTTCTCTCTCTCTCTCCCCCTCCCTTCTCTCTCCCTCTCCCTTATAACTCCCTCGTCATTCCCTCTACCTCTCTCTCTCCCTCTCCCTTCTCTCTCTCCCTTCTCTCTCTCTCCCTTTCCCTTCTCTCTCACCCTCTTCCTTCTCTCTGTCTCTCCCTCTCCCTTCTCTCTCTCTCCCTTCTCTCTCTCCTCTCTCCCTCTCCCTTCTCTCTCCCTTCTCTCTCCCTTTTCCTTGTCACTCCCTCATCACTCTCTCTCTCTCCCTCTCTCTCTCTCTCTCTCCCTTCTCTCTCTCTCCCTTCTCCATCTTCCTTCTTTCTCCATCTCCCTTCTCTCTACATCTACCTTCTCTCTCTCCGTATCCCTTCTCTCTCTCCGTATCCCTTCTCTCTCTCCGTATCCCTTCTCTCTCTCCCTATCCCCTTTCTCTCTCCCTCTTCCTTCTCTCTCCCTATCCCTTGTCGCTCCCTCTGCCTTGTTTCTACCTCTCCCTTGTCTCTCCATTCTCTCTCCCTCTTCCTTCCCTCTCCCTCTTCCTTCCCTCTCCCTCTTCCTTCTCTCTCCATCTTCCTTCTCTCTCCATCTTCCTTCTCTCTCCATCTTCCTTCTCTCTCCCTTTCCATTCTCTCTCCCTTTTCCTTTCCGCTCCCTTTTCCTTCTCTCTCCCTCTCCCTTCTCTCTCCCTCCTCTCTCCCTTGTCACCCCCTCCTCTCTCCCTCTCCCTTCTCTCTCCCTATCCCTTCTCTCTCCCTTTCCTTGTCTCTCCCTCTCCCTTGTCTCTCCATTCTCTCTCCCTTTTCCTTCCCTCTCCCTTTCCTTCTCTCTCCCTTTTCCTTCTCTCTCCCTTTTCCTTCTCTCTCCTTTTCCCTTCTCTCTCCCTTTTCTTTCTCTCTCCCTTTTCTCACTCCCTTCTCTATCCCTCTGCCTTTCTCTCCCTTCTCTCTCCCTATCCCTTCTCTCTCCCTCTTCCTTCTCTCTCCCTCTTCCGTCTCTCTCCCTTTCCATGCTATCTCCCTTTTCCTTATCTCTCCATTCTCTCCCTTTTCCTTTCCCCTACCCTTTCCTTCGCTCTCCCTCTCCCTTCTCTCTCTCTCCACTCCCTTCTCTCTCTTCCCCTCCCTTCTCTCTCCCTCTCCCTTATAACTCCCTCGTCATTCCCTCTCCCTCTCCCTTCTCTCTCTCAACCATTCCTTTCTCTCTCACCCTCTTCCTTCTCTCTGTCTCTCCCTCTCTCTTCTCTCTCTCCCTTCTCTCTCCTCTCTCCCTCTCCCTTCTCTCTCACTCTCCCTTCTCTCTCCATTTTCCTTGTCACTCCCTCATCTCTCTCTCTCTCTCTCTCTCTCTCTCTCTCTCTCTCTCTCTCTCTCTCTCTCTCTCTCTCTCCCTTCTCCATCTTCCTTCTTCTCCATCTCCCTTCTCTCTACATCTACCTTCTCTCTCTCCGTATCCCTTCTCTCTCTCCCTCTTCCTTCTCTCTCTCCCTCTTCCTTCTCTCTCTCCCTCTTCCTTCTCTCTCTCCCTCTTCCTTCTCTCTCCCTATCCCTTGTCGCTCCCTCTCCCTTGTTTCTACCTCTCCCTTGTCTCTCCATTCTCTCTCCCTCTTCCTTCTCTCTCCCTCTTCCTTCTCTCTCCCTCTTCCTTCTCTCTCCATCTTCCTTCTCTCTCCCTCTTCCTTCTCTCTCCCTCTTCCTTCTCTCTCCATCTTCCTTCTCTCTCCATCTTCCTTCTCTCTCCATCTTCCTTCTCTCTCCATCTTCCTTCTCCCTCCCTCTTCCTTCTCTCTCCCTTTTCCTTTCCCCTCCCTTTTCCTTCTCTCTCCCTCTCCCTTCTCTCTCCCTCCTCTCTCCCTTGTCTCTCCATTCTCTCTCCCTATCCCTTCTCTCTCCCTCTTCCTTCTCTCTCCCTCTTACTTCTCTCTCCCTTTCCATGCTCTCTCCCTTTCCATGCTCTCTCCCTTTTCCTTATCTCTCCATTCTCTCCCTTTTCCTTGCCTCCCCTTTCCTTCGCTCTCCCTCTCCCTTCTCTCTCTCTCCACTCCCTTCTCTCTCTCTCCACTCCCTTCTCTCTCTCTCCCCCTCCCTTCTCTCTCCCTCTCCCTTATAACTCCCTCGTCATTCCCTCTACCTCTCTCTCTCCCTCTCCCTTCTCTCTCTCTCCCTTTTCTCTCTCCTCTCTCCCTCTCCCTTCTCTCTCCCTCTCCCTTCTCTCTCCCTTTTCCTTGTCACTCCCTCATCACTCTCTTTCTCTCCCTTCTCTCTCTCTCTCCCTTTTCTCTCTCCCTCTTCCTTCGCTCTCCCTATCCCTTCTCTCTCCCTTTCCTTGTCTCTCCCTCTTCCTTGTCTCTCCATTCTCTCTCCCTTCTCATTCTCTCTCCCTTTTCCTTCTATCTCCCTTTCCTTCTCTCTCCCTTTTCCTTCTCTCTCCCTTTTCCTTCTCTCTCCCTTTTCTTTCTCTCTCCATTTTCTCACTCCCTTCTCTATCCCTCTGCCTTCTCTCTCCCTTCTCTCTCCCTATCCATTCTCTCTCCCTCTTCCTTCTCTCTCCCTCTTCCTTCTCTCTCCCTTTCCAATCTCTCTCCCTTTTCCTTGTCTCTCCATTCTCTCCCTTTTCCTTTCCCCTCCCCTTTCCTTTGCTCTCCCTCTCCCTTCTCTCTCTCTCCACTCCCTTCTCTCTCTCTCTCCCCCTCCCTTCTCTATCCCTCTCCCTTATAACTCCCTGATCATTCCCTCTACCTCTCTCTCCCCCTCTCCCTTCTCTCTCTCTCCCTTTCCCTTCTCTCGCACCCTCTTCCTTCTCTCTGTCTATCCCTCTCCCTTCTCTCTCTCCCTTCTCTCTCTCCTCTCTCCCTCTCCCTTCTCTCTCCCTCTCCCTTCTCTCTCCCTTTTCCTTGTCACTCCCTCATCACTCTCTCCCTCTCCCTTCTCTCTCCCTCTCCCTTCTCTCTCCCTATCCCTTCTCTCTCCCTATCCCTTCTCTCTCCCTTTCCTTGTCTCTCCCTCTCCCTTGTCTCTCCATTCTCTCTCCCTCTTCCTTCTCTCTCCCTCTTCCTTCTCTCTCCCTTTTCCTTCTATCTCCCTTTCCTTCTCTCTCCCTTTTCCTTCTCTCTCCCTTTACCTTCTCTCTCATTTTGCCTTCTCTCTCCCTTTTCTCTCCCTTTTCTCTCCCTTTTCTCTCCCTTTTCTCTCCCTTTTCTTTTCCTTTTCTCTCCCTTTTCCTTTTCTCTCCCTTTTCCTTTTCTCTCCCTTTTCCTTTTCTCTCCCTTTTCCTTTTCTTTCCCTTTACCTTTTCTCTCCCTCACCCTTCTCTCTCCCTCTCCCTTCTCTCTCCATCTCCCTTCTCTCTACATCTACCTTCTCTCTCTCCGTATCCCTTCTTCCTCTCCCTATCCCTTCTCTCTCTCCCTATCCCTTCTTTCTCTCCCTATCCCTTCTCTCTCTCCCTCTTCCTTCTCTCTCCCTATCCCTTCTCTCTCCCTTTCCTTGTCTCTCCCTCTCCCTTCTCTCTCCCTTTACTTTCTCTCTCCATTCTCTCTCCCTTTTCTCACTCCCTTCTCTATCCCTCTGCCTTCTCTCTCCCTTCTCTCTCCCTATCCCATCTCTCTCCCTCTTCCTTCTCTCTCCCTCTTCCTTCTCTCTCACTTTCCATGCTCTCTCCCTTTTCCTTGTCTCTCCATTCTCTCCCTTTTCCTTTCCCCTCTCCTTTCCTTCGCTCTCCCTCTCCCTTCTCTCTCCCTCCTCTCTCCCTTGTCACTTCCATCTCTCTCCCTCTCCCTTCTCTCTCACTATCCCTTCTCTCTCCCTTTCATTGTCTCTCCCTCTCCCTTGTCTCTCCATTCTCTCTCCCTCTTCCTTCTCTCTCCCTTTTCCTTCTATCTCCATTTCCTTCTCTCTCCCTTTTCATTTTCTCTCCCTTTTCCTTTTCTCTCCCTCTCCCTTCTCTCTCCCTCTCCCTTCTCTGTCCCTCCTCTCACACTTGTCTCTCCCTGCTTTCTCTCTCTCCCTTCTCTCTCCCTCTCTTCTCTCTCCCTCTCCCTTCTCTCTCCCTCTCCCTTCTCTCCATTTTTTTCTCTCTTACTCCCACTCTATCTCTTTCACTTCAACCCGTCTCTTGCTCTCACACACATTTCTTTCTTCCACTTCTCTCTCTCTCTTTTTCTTTCTCAAACCCTCTCTTTCTCTCCCTGCTCTCTATTACTCTCCCTGACTAGCATCCCTGCTCCTTCTAAATCACCTGTATTTTACTCTCACAAATGTCCTTTCTTTCTCTCTCTCTTTCAAGGACTACCACTCTCCCCTCTCTCTCACAAACCCCTCTCTCACTCAGTCTAAGCATTGTTTATTTAGTTCATCAGTGAAAGAGGGTCCTCAACTGCATTGCTCTAAAGGGGATTGCATTATATTTTTTCACTTATCTTGGGTAAAATTTATTTGCAGTATGAAAATAGGTAAGTTCGTCTATCAAGATGATGTTCACAAAGGACATACTAACAAGGAGGTAAGTAGTTGAGGTAAGTGAGTACACCTACACAATGCATTGCTTTTATCTCTCAGGATATAAAGCTTTGAGTTGATTTCTCTCCCTTTACACGAGTGTGCCCTTTTAGAGTCAGGCAGTGAACTCTTCGCTACTGTCCCATCTGCAGCGCTAGCTCGACTGTAAATTGGGGGAAGAAAGCATACCCCTTTACGGACGATAGACAGTAGTGCTTCTTCACTCCTAGCATACGGCAGAGGAGAAGCTCCGCTCTGTACAAAACGGATCTAGTCCTCAATGTCCAAGTACTTAGTAGTGAGGTAAAAGCTAGCTCTTTACCTCTAAGGGTGCCTCTCGCTAACATGCAACGAATGCAAGAGTTTTCAAATTTTTGAATGACTAACTGCATATAAATGCAACATGTCAATTGGATAGGGAATAGAATATATACAACAAAATAGAAAGGGCAGGCTCACAGACTGATTCCATGCCCTCCCTCACCCGCTCTTGACCCATGTTCACTATCACCCACCACCTCATCCACCTTCACCCTCACACTCATCCACCTTCACCCACCCACCATTGCCCCCTCACCAACACCTTCACTCACCCACACCTTCACTCATCCCCCTACCTCACCTACATTCACCAACCTTTAACCCCACTTAAACACACCCTCCCTCTTCCACCTTAATCCTCACCCTCCCTCACCCATGTTCACTCTACCTTACTGGCCTCAACCTTACCTACAAAGCCTCCTATACCCATATTAACCATCCCTCACCCACCTTCAACATCACCTTCCCACACCCTCCTTCACCCAACCTCCCTCACCCACCTTCTACCCTCATCATCCATATTAAAATTCACCTTCACCACCCTTACCTGCACACCAATACCCAGCCTCACCCTTGCCCACTCACCCATACCTGAACTGACCCACACTTTTTTCACCCACCTTCATCCTCACCCTCCCAGACACATTTACTCACCCTCCCTAATCCACCTTCAACACCACCTACCCACTCTCTTCATCATCCACCTTCCCTCAAAAACCTTCAACCTCCTTACCCACACCCACCATACATCCCTAAACCTCCCTCACCCACCTACCCACAACCTCCCTCACGTTCTTACCCACTTACACTTTTTCTTACCACACTTTCAACCCCAAACCACACCCTCCCTAAATTGTTCAGAACTTAACTCTCATTGGCCAAGTACCTAAATGAGTCACATAACTAAAAATCTTCTATTCTTTTTTCACCAAACACAAATACAAAAATAATCGTAAGGGTCAACCCTAACCCTAACTTTCAACGCTAACCCTAACTCTTCTCTGATTGGTTAGTACCCAAATGAGTCACATACCTAAATTTTCGTATTCCCCTATAACCCTGGGCCAAACAAAAATAGAAAAATAATCCTAAGTGTCAACCCTAACTTTCAACCCTAACTTTCAACCCTAACTTTCAACCCTAACTCTTCTCTGATTGGTTAGTACCCAAATGAGTCACATACCTAAATTTTCGTATTCCCCTATAACCCTGGGCCAAATAAAAATAGAAAAATAATCCTAACTTTCAACCCTAACTTTCAACCCTAACTTTCAACCCTAACTTTCAACCCTAACTTTCAACCCTAACTTTCAACCCTAACTTTCAACCCTAACTTTCAACCCTAACTCTTCTCTGATTGGTTAGTACCCAAATGAGTCACATACCTAAATTTTCGTATTCCCCTATAACCCTAACCCTAACCCTAACCCTAACCCTAACTTTCAACCCTAACTTTCAACCCTAACTCTTCTCTGATTGGTTAGTACCCAAATGAGTCACATACCTAAATTTTCGTATTCCCCTATAACCCTAACCCTAACCCTAACCCTAACCCTAACCCTAACCCTAAATTTTCGTATTCCCCTATAACCCTGGGCCAAACAAAAATAGAAAAATAATCCTAACTGTCAACCCTAACTTTCAACCCTAACTTTCAACCCTAACTTTCAACCCTAACTTTCAACCCTAACTTTCAACCCTAACTCTTCTCTGATTGGTTAGTACCCAAATGAGTCACATACCTAAATTTTCGTATTCCCCTATAACCCTAACCCTAACCCTAACCCTAACCCTAACCCTAACCCCTAACCCCTAACCCCTAACCCTAACCCTAACCCTAACCCTAACCCAAATGAGTCACATACCTAAATTTTCGTATTCCCCTATAACCCTAACCCTAACCCTAACCCTAACCCTAACTTTCAACCCTAACTTTCAACCCTAACTTTCAACCCTAACTCTTCTCTGATTGGTTAGTACACAAATGAGTCACATACCTAAATTTTCGTATTCCCCTATAACCCTAACCCTAACCCTAACCCTAACCCTAACCCTAACCCTAACCCTAAATTTTCGTATTCCCCTATAACCCTGGGCCAAACAAAAATAGAAAAATAATCCTAACTGTCAACCCTAACTTTCAACCCTAACTTTCAACCCTAACTTTCAACCCTAACTTTCAACCCTAACTCTTCTCTGATTGGTTAGTACCCAAATGAGTCACATACCTAAATTTTCGTATTCCCCTATAACCCTGGGCCAAACAAAAATAGAAAAATAATCCTAAGTGTCAACCCTAACTTTCAACCCTAACTTTCAACCCTAACTTTCAACCCTAACTCTTCTCTGATTGGTTAGTACCCAAATGAGTCACATACCTAAATTTTCGTATTCCCCTATAACCCTGGGCCAAACAAAAATAGAAAAATAATCCTAAGTGTCAACCCTAACTTTCAACCCTAACTTTCAACCCTAACTTTCAACCCTAACTTTCAACCCTAACTTTCAACCCTAACTTTCAACCCTAACTCTTCTCTGATTGGTTAGTACCCAAATGAGTCACATACCTACATTTTCGTATTCCCCTATAACCCTGGGCCAAACAAAAATAGAAAAATAATCCTAACTTTCAACCCTAACTTTCAACCCTAACTTTCAACCCTAACTTTCAACCCTAACTTTCAACCCTAACTCTTCTCTGATTGGTTAGTACCCAAATGAGTCACATACCTAAATTTTCGTATTCCCCTATAACCCTGGGCCAAACAAAAATAGAAAAATAATCCTAAGTGTCAACCCTAACTTTCAACCCTAACTTTCAACCCTAACTTTCAACCCTAACTTTCAACCCTAACTTTCAACCCTAACTCTTCTCTGATTGGTTAGTACCCAAATGAGTCACATACCTAAATTTTCGTATTCCCCTATAACCCTAACCCTAACCCTAACCCTAACCCTAACCCTAACCCTAACCCTAAGTGTCAACCCTAACTTTCAACCCTAACTTTCAACCCTAACTTTCAACCCTAACTCTTCTCTGATTGGTTAGTACCCAAATGAGTCACATACCTAAATTTTCGTATTCCCCTATAACCCTGGGCCAAACAAAAATAGAAAAATAATCCTAAGTGTCAACCCTAACTTTCAACCCTAACTTTCAACCCTAACTTTCAACCCTAACTTTCAACCCTAACTTTCAACCCTAACTCTTCTCTGATTGGTTAGTACCCAAATGAGTCACATACCTAAATTTTCGTATTCCCCTATAACCCTGGGCCAAACAAAAATAGAAAAATAATCCAAAGTGTCAACCCTAACTTTCAACCCTAACTTTCAACCCTAACTTTCAACCCTAACTCTTCTCTGATTGGTTAGTACCCAAATGAGTCACATACCTAAATTTTCGTATTCCCCTATAACCCTGGGCCAAACAAAAATAGAAAAATAATCCTAAGTGTCAACCCTAACTTTCAACCCTAACTTTCAACCCTAACTTTCAACCCTAACTTTCAACCCTAACTCTTCTCTGATTGGTTAGTACCCAAATGAGTCACATACCTAAATTTTCGTATTCCCCTATAACCCTGGGCCAAACAAAAATAGAAAAATAATCCTAACTTTCAACCCTAACTTTCAACCCTAACTTTCAACCCTAACTTTCAACCCTAACTTTCAACCCTAACTCTTCTCTGATTGGTTAGTACCCAAATGAGTCACATACCTAAATTTTCGTATTCCCCTATAACCCTGGGCCAAACAAAAATAGAAAAATAATCCTAAGTGTCAACCCTAACTTTCAACCCTAACTTTCAACCCTAACTTTCAACCCTAACTTTCAACCCTAACTTTCAACCCTAACTCTTCTCTGATTGGTTAGTACCCAAATGAGTCACATACCTAAATTTTCGTATTCCCCTATAACCCTGGGCCAAACAAAAATAGAAAAATAATCCTAAGTGTCAACCCTAACTTTCAACCCTAACTTTCAACCCTAACTTTCAACCCTAACTTTCAACCCTAACTTTCAACCCTAACTCTTCTCTGATTGGTTAGTACCCAAATGAGTCACATACCTAAATTTTCGTATTCCCCTATAACCCTGGGCCAAACAAAAATAGAAAAATAATCCTAAGTGTCAACCCTAACTTTCAACCCTAACTTTCAACCCTAACTTTCAACCCTAACTTTCAACCCTAACTTTCAACCCTAACTCTTCTCTGATTGGTTAGTACCCAAATGAGTCACATACCTAAATTTTCGTATTCCCCTATAACCCTGGGCCAAACAAAAATAGAAAAATAATCCTAAGTGTCAACCCTAACTTTCAACCCTAACTTTCAACCCTAACTTTCAACCCTAACTTTCAACCCTAACTCTTCTCTGATTGGTTAGTACCCAAATGAGTCACATACCTAAATTTTCGTATTCCCCTATAACCCTAACCCTAACCCTAACCTTAACCCTAACCCTAACCCTAACCCTAACCCTAACCCTAACCCTAACCCTAACCCTAAATTTTCGTATTCCCCTATAACCCTGGGCCAAACAAAAATAGAAAAATAATCCTAAGTGTCAACCCTAACTTTCAACCCTAACTTTCAACCCTAACTTTCAACCCTAACTCTTCTCTGATTGGTTAGTACCCAAATGAGTCACATACCTAAATTTTCGTATTCCCCTATAACCCTAACCCTAACCCTAACCCTAACCCTAACCCTAACCCTAACCCTAACCCTAACCCTAACCCTAACCCTAACCCTAACCCTAACCCTAACCCTAACCCTAACCCTAACCCTAACCCTAACCCTAACCCTAACCCTAACCCTAACCCTAAATTTTCGTATTCCCCTATAACCCTGGGCCAAACAAAAATAGAAAAATAATCCTAACTGTCAACCCTAACTTTCAACCCTAACTTTCAACCCTAACTTTCAACCCTAACTTTCAACCCTAACTTTCAACCCTAACTCTTCTCTGATTGGTTAGTACCCAAATGAGTCACATACCTAAATTTTCGTATTCCCCTATAACCCTAACCCTAACCCTAACCCTAACCCTAACCCTAACCCCTAACCCCTAACCCCTAACCCTAACCCTAACCCTAACCCTAACCCAAATGAGTCACATACCTAAATTTTCGTATTCCCCTATAACCCTAACCCTAACCCTAACCCTAACCCTAACTTTCAACCCTAACTTTCAACCCTAACTTTCAACCCTAACTCTTCTCTGATTGGTTAGTACACAAATGAGTCACATACCTAAATTTTCGTATTCCCCTATAACCCTAACCCTAACCCTAACCCTAACCCTAACCCTAACCCTAACCCTAAATTTTCGTATTCCCCTATAACCCTGGGCCAAACAAAAATAGAAAAATAATCCTAACTGTCAACCCTAACTTTCAACCCTAACTTTCAACCCTAACTTTCAACCCTAACTTTCAACCCTAACTCTTCTCTGATTGGTTAGTACCCAAATGAGTCACATACCTAAATTTTCGTATTCCCCTATAACCCTGGGCCAAACAAAAATAGAAAAATAATCCTAAGTGTCAACCCTAACTTTCAACCCTAACTTTCAACCCTAACTTTCAACCCTAACTCTTCTCTGATTGGTTAGTACCCAAATGAGTCACATACCTAAATTTTCGTATTCCCCTATAACCCTGGGCCAAACAAAAATAGAAAAATAATCCTAAGTGTCAACCCTAACTTTCAACCCTAACTTTCAACCCTAACTTTCAACCCTAACTTTCAACCCTAACTTTCAACCCTAACTTTCAACCCTAACTCTTCTCTGATTGGTTAGTACCCAAATGAGTCACATACCTACATTTTCGTATTCCCCTATAACCCTGGGCCAAACAAAAATAGAAAAATAATCCTAACTTTCAACCCTAACTTTCAACCCTAACTTTCAACCCTAACTTTCAACCCTAACTTTCAACCCTAACTCTTCTCTGATTGGTTAGTACCCAAATGAGTCACATACCTAAATTTTCGTATTCCCCTATAACCCTGGGCCAAACAAAAATAGAAAAATAATCCTAAGTGTCAACCCTAACTTTCAACCCTAACTTTCAACCCTAACTTTCAACCCTAACTTTCAACCCTAACTCTTCTCTGATTGGTTAGTACCCAAATGAGTCACATACCTAAATTTTCGTATTCCCCTATAACCCTGGGCCAAACAAAAATAGAAAAATAATCCAAAGTGTCAACCCTAACTTTCAACCCTAACTTTCAACCCTAACTTTCAACCCTAACTCTTCTCTGATTGGTTAGTACCCAAATGAGTCACATACCTAAATTTTCGTATTCCCCTATAACCCTGGGCCAAACAAAAATAGAAAAATAATCCTAAGTGTCAACCCTAACTTTCAACCCTAACTTTCAACCCTAACTTTCAACCCTAACTTTCAACCCTAACTCTTCTCTGATTGGTTAGTACCCAAATGAGTCACATACCTAAATTTTCGTATTCCCCTATAACCCTGGGCCAAACAAAAATAGAAAAATAATCCTAACTTTCAACCCTAACTTTCAACCCTAACTTTCAACCCTAACTTTCAACCCTAACTTTCAACCCTAACTCTTCTCTGATTGGTTAGTACCCAAATGAGTCACATACCTAAATTTTCGTATTCCCCTATAACCCTGGGCCAAACAAAAATAGAAAAATAATCCTAAGTGTCAACCCTAACTTTCAACCCTAACTTTCAACCCTAACTTTCAACCCTAACTTTCAACCCTAACTTTCAACCCTAACTCTTCTCTGATTGGTTAGTACCCAAATGAGTCACATACCTAAATTTTCGTATTCCCCTATAACCCTGGGCCAAACAAAAATAGAAAAATAATCCTAACTTTCAACCCTAACTTTCAACCCTAACTTTCAACCCTAACTTTCAACCCTAACTTTCAACCCTAACTCTTCTCTGATTGGTTAGTACCCAAATGAGTCACATACCTAAATTTTCGTATTCCCCTATAACCCTGGGCCAAACAAAAATAGAAAAATAATCCTAAGTGTCAACCCTAACTTTCAACCCTAACTTTCAACCCTAACTTTCAACCCTAACTTTCAACCCTAACTCTTCTCTGATTGGTTAGTACCCAAATGAGTCACATACCTAAATTTTCGTATTCCCCTATAACCCTGGGCCAAACAAAAATAGAAAAATAATCCAAAGTGTCAACCCTAACTTTCAACCCTAACTTTCAACCCTAACTTTCAACCCTAACTCTTCTCTGATTGGTTAGTACCCAAATGAGTCACATACCTAAATTTTCGTATTCCCCTATAACCCTGGGCCAAATAAAAATAGAAAAATAATCCTAACTTTCAACCCTAACTTTCAACCCTAACTTTCAACCCTAACTTTCAACCCTAACTTTCAACCCTAACTTTCAACCCTAACTTTCAACCCTAACTTTCAACCCTAACTCTTCTCTGATTGGTTAGTACCCAAATGAGTCACATACCTAAATTTTCGTATTCCCCTATAACCCTAACCCTAACCCTAACCCTAACCCTAACTTTCAACCCTAACTTTCAACCCTAACTCTTCTCTGATTGGTTAGTACCCAAATGAGTCACATACCTAAATTTTCGTATTCCCCTATAACCCTAACCCTAACCCTAACCCTAACCCTAACCCTAACCCTAAATTTTCGTATTCCCCTATAACCCTGGGCCAAACAAAAATAGAAAAATAATCCTAACTGTCAACCCTAACTTTCAACCCTAACTTTCAACCCTAACTTTCAACCCTAACTTTCAACCCTAACTTTCAACCCTAACTCTTCTCTGATTGGTTAGTACCCAAATGAGTCACATACCTAAATTTTCGTATTCCCCTATAACCCTAACCCTAACCCTAACCCTAACCCTAACCCTAACCCCTAACCCCTAACCCCTAACCCTAACCCTAACCCTAACCCTAACCCAAATGAGTCACATACCTAAATTTTCGTATTCCCCTATAACCCTAACCCTAACCCTAACCCTAACCCTAACTTTCAACCCTAACTTTCAACCCTAACTTTCAACCCTAACTCTTCTCTGATTGGTTAGTACACAAATGAGTCACATACCTAAATTTTCGTATTCCCCTATAACCCTAACCCTAACCCTAACCCTAACCCTAACCCTAACCCTAACCCTAAATTTTCGTATTCCCCTATAACCCTGGGCCAAACAAAAATAGAAAAATAATCCTAACTGTCAACCCTAACTTTCAACCCTAACTTTCAACCCTAACTTTCAACCCTAACTTTCAACCCTAACTCTTCTCTGATTGGTTAGTACCCAAATGAGTCACATACCTAAATTTTCGTATTCCCCTATAACCCTGGGCCAAACAAAAATAGAAAAATAATCCTAAGTGTCAACCCTAACTTTCAACCCTAACTTTCAACCCTAACTTTCAACCCTAACTCTTCTCTGATTGGTTAGTACCCAAATGAGTCACATACCTAAATTTTCGTATTCCCCTATAACCCTGGGCCAAACAAAAATAGAAAAATAATCCTAAGTGTCAACCCTAACTTTCAACCCTAACTTTCAACCCTAACTTTCAACCCTAACTTTCAACCCTAACTTTCAACCCTAACTTTCAACCCTAACTCTTCTCTGATTGGTTAGTACCCAAATGAGTCACATACCTACATTTTCGTATTCCCCTATAACCCTGGGCCAAACAAAAATAGAAAAATAATCCTAACTTTCAACCCTAACTTTCAACCCTAACTTTCAACCCTAACTTTCAACCCTAACTTTCAACCCTAACTCTTCTCTGATTGGTTAGTACCCAAATGAGTCACATACCTAAATTTTCGTATTCCCCTATAACCCTGGGCCAAACAAAAATAGAAAAATAATCCTAAGTGTCAACCCTAACTTTCAACCCTAACTTTCAACCCTAACTTTCAACCCTAACTTTCAACCCTAACTTTCAACCCTAACTCTTCTCTGATTGGTTAGTACCCAAATGAGTCACATACCTAAATTTTCGTATTCCCCTATAACCCTAACCCTAACCCTAACCCTAACCCTAACCCTAACCCTAACCCTAAGTGTCAACCCTAACTTTCAACCCTAACTTTCAACCCTAACTTTCAACCCTAACTCTTCTCTGATTGGTTAGTACCCAAATGAGTCACATACCTAAATTTTCGTATTCCCCTATAACCCTGGGCCAAACAAAAATAGAAAAATAATCCTAAGTGTCAACCCTAACTTTCAACCCTAACTTTCAACCCTAACTTTCAACCCTAACTTTCAACCCTAACTCTTCTCTGATTGGTTAGTACCCAAATGAGTCACATACCTAAATTTTCGTATTCCCCTATAACCCTGGGCCAAACAAAAATAGAAAAATAATCCAAAGTGTCAACCCTAACTTTCAACCCTAACTTTCAACCCTAACTTTCAACCCTAACTCTTCTCTGATTGGTTAGTACCCAAATGAGTCACATACCTAAATTTTCGTATTCCCCTATAACCCTGGGCCAAACAAAAATAGAAAAATAATCCTAAGTGTCAACCCTAACTTTCAACCCTAACTTTCAACCCTAACTTTCAACCCTAACTTTCAACCCTAACTCTTCTCTGATTGGTTAGTACCCAAATGAGTCACATACCTAAATTTTCGTATTCCCCTATAACCCTGGGCCAAACAAAAATAGAAAAATAATCCTAACTTTCAACCCTAACTTTCAACCCTAACTTTCAACCCTAACTTTCAACCCTAACTTTCAACCCTAACTCTTCTCTGATTGGTTAGTACCCAAATGAGTCACATACCTAAATTTTCGTATTCCCCTATAACCCTGGGCCAAACAAAAATAGAAAAATAATCCTAAGTGTCAACCCTAACTTTCAACCCTAACTTTCAACCCTAACTTTCAACCCTAACTTTCAACCCTAACTTTCAACCCTAACTCTTCTCTGATTGGTTAGTACCCAAATGAGTCACATACCTAAATTTTCGTATTCCCCTATAACCCTGGGCCAAACAAAAATAGAAAAATAATCCTAACTTTCAACCCTAACTTTCAACCCTAACTTTCAACCCTAACTTTCAACCCTAACTTTCAACCCTAACTCTTCTCTGATTGGTTAGTACCCAAATGAGTCACATACCTAAATTTTCGTATTCCCCTATAACCCTGGGCCAAACAAAAATAGAAAAATAATCCTAAGTGTCAACCCTAACTTTCAACCCTAACTTTCAACCCTAACTTTCAACCCTAACTTTCAACCCTAACTCTTCTCTGATTGGTTAGTACCCAAATGAGTCACATACCTAAATTTTCGTATTCCCCTATAACCCTGGGCCAAACAAAAATAGAAAAATAATCCAAAGTGTCAACCCTAACTTTCAACCCTAACTTTCAACCCTAACTTTCAACCCTAACTCTTCTCTGATTGGTTAGTACCCAAATGAGTCACATACCTAAATTTTCGTATTCCCCTATAACCCTGGGCCAAATAAAAATAGAAAAATAATCCTAACTTTCAACCCTAACTTTCAACCCTAACTTTCAACCCTAACTTTCAACCCTAACTTTCAACCCTAACTTTCAACCCTAACTTTCAACCCTAACTTTCAACCCTAACTCTTCTCTGATTGGTTAGTACCCAAATGAGTCACATACCTAAATTTTCGTATTCCCCTATAACCCTAACCCTAACCCTAACCCTAACCCTAACTTTCAACCCTAACTTTCAACCCTAACTCTTCTCTGATTGGTTAGTACCCAAATGAGTCACATACCTAAATTTTCGTATTCCCCTATAACCCTAACCCTAACCCTAACCCTAACCCTAACCCTAACCCTAAATTTTCGTATTCCCCTATAACCCTGGGCCAAACAAAAATAGAAAAATAATCCTAACTGTCAACCCTAACTTTCAACCCTAACTTTCAACCCTAACTTTCAACCCTAACTTTCAACCCTAACTTTCAACCCTAACTCTTCTCTGATTGGTTAGTACCCAAATGAGTCACATACCTAAATTTTCGTATTCCCCTATAACCCTAACCCTAACCCTAACCCTAACCCTAACCCTAACCCCTAACCCCTAACCCCTAACCCTAACCCTAACCCTAACCCTAACCCAAATGAGTCACATACCTAAATTTTCGTATTCCCCTATAACCCTAACCCTAACCCTAACCCTAACCCTAACTTTCAACCCTAACTTTCAACCCTAACTTTCAACCCTAACTCTTCTCTGATTGGTTAGTACACAAATGAGTCACATACCTAAATTTTCGTATTCCCCTATAACCCTAACCCTAACCCTAACCCTAACCCTAACCCTAACCCTAACCCTAAATTTTCGTATTCCCCTATAACCCTGGGCCAAACAAAAATAGAAAAATAATCCTAACTGTCAACCCTAACTTTCAACCCTAACTTTCAACCCTAACTTTCAACCCTAACTTTCAACCCTAACTCTTCTCTGATTGGTTAGTACCCAAATGAGTCACATACCTAAATTTTCGTATTCCCCTATAACCCTGGGCCAAACAAAAATAGAAAAATAATCCTAAGTGTCAACCCTAACTTTCAACCCTAACTTTCAACCCTAACTTTCAACCCTAACTCTTCTCTGATTGGTTAGTACCCAAATGAGTCACATACCTAAATTTTCGTATTCCCCTATAACCCTGGGCCAAACAAAAATAGAAAAATAATCCTAAGTGTCAACCCTAACTTTCAACCCTAACTTTCAACCCTAACTTTCAACCCTAACTTTCAACCCTAACTTTCAACCCTAACTTTCAACCCTAACTCTTCTCTGATTGGTTAGTACCCAAATGAGTCACATACCTACATTTTCGTATTCCCCTATAACCCTGGGCCAAACAAAAATAGAAAAATAATCCTAACTTTCAACCCTAACTTTCAACCCTAACTTTCAACCCTAACTTTCAACCCTAACTTTCAACCCTAACTCTTCTCTGATTGGTTAGTACCCAAATGAGTCACATACCTAAATTTTCGTATTCCCCTATAACCCTGGGCCAAACAAAAATAGAAAAATAATCCTAAGTGTCAACCCTAACTTTCAACCCTAACTTTCAACCCTAACTTTCAACCCTAACTTTCAACCCTAACTTTCAACCCTAACTCTTCTCTGATTGGTTAGTACCCAAATGAGTCACATACCTAAATTTTCGTATATACCTACCCTAACCCTAACCCTAACCCTAACCCTAACCCTAACCCTAAGTGTCAACCCTAACTTTCAACCCTAACTTTCAACCCTAACTTTCAACCCTAACTCTTCTCTGATTGGTTAGTACCCAAATGAGTCACATACCTAAATTTTCGTATTCCCCTATAACCCTGGGCCAAACAAAAATAGAAAAATAATCCTAAGTGTCAACCCTAACTTTCAACCCTAACTTTCAACCCTAACTTTCAACCCTAACTTTCAACCCTAACTCTTCTCTGATTGGTTAGTACCCAAATGAGTCACATACCTAAATTTTCGTATTCCCCTATAACCCTGGGCCAAACAAAAATAGAAAAATAATCCAAAGTGTCAACCCTAACTTTCAACCCTAACTTTCAACCCTAACTTTCAACCCTAACTCTTCTCTGATTGGTTAGTACCCAAATGAGTCACATACCTAAATTTTCGTATTCCCCTATAACCCTGGGCCAAACAAAAATAGAAAAATAATCCTAAGTGTCAACCCTAACTTTCAACCCTAACTTTCAACCCTAACTTTCAACCCTAACTTTCAACCCTAACTCTTCTCTGATTGGTTAGTACCCAAATGAGTCACATACCTAAATTTTCGTATTCCCCTATAACCCTGGGCCAAACAAAAATAGAAAAATAATCCTAACTTTCAACCCTAACTTTCAACCCTAACTTTCAACCCTAACTTTCAACCCTAACTTTCAACCCTAACTCTTCTCTGATTGGTTAGTACCCAAATGAGTCACATACCTAAATTTTCGTATTCCCCTATAACCCTGGGCCAAACAAAAATAGAAAAATAATCCTAAGTGTCAACCCTAACTTTCAACCCTAACTTTCAACCCTAACTTTCAACCCTAACTTTCAACCCTAACTTTCAACCCTAACTCTTCTCTGATTGGTTAGTACCCAAATGAGTCACATACCTAAATTTTCGTATTCCCCTATAACCCTGGGCCAAACAAAAATAGAAAAATAATCCTAAGTGTCAACCCTAACTTTCAACCCTAACTTTCAACCCTAACTTTCAACCCTAACTTTCAACCCTAACTTTCAACCCTAACTCTTCTCTGATTGGTTAGTACCCAAATGAGTCACATACCTAAATTTTCGTATTCCCCTATAACCCTGGGCCAAACAAAAATAGAAAAATAATCCTAAGTGTCAACCCTAACTTTCAACCCTAACTTTCAACCCTAACTTTCAACCCTAACTTTCAACCCTAACTTTCAACCCTAACTCTTCTCTGATTGGTTAGTACCCAAATGAGTCACATACCTAAATTTTCGTATTCCCCTATAACCCTGGGCCAAACAAAAATAGAAAAATAATCCTAAGTGTCAACCCTAACTTTCAACCCTAACTTTCAACCCTAACTTTCAACCCTAACTTTCAACCCTAACTCTTCTCTGATTGGTTAGTACCCAAATGAGTCACATACCTAAATTTTCGTATTCCCCTATAACCCTAACCCTAACCCTAACCTTAACCCTAACCCTAACCCTAACCCTAACCCTAACCCTAACCCTAACCCTAACCCTAACCCTAAATTTTCGTATTCCCCTATAACCCTGGGCCAAACAAAAATAGAAAAATAATCCTAAGTGTCAACCCTAACTTTCAACCCTAACTTTCAACCCTAACTTTCAACCCTAACTCTTCTCTGATTGGTTAGTACCCAAATGAGTCACATACCTAAATTTTCGTATTCCCCTATAACCCTGGGCCAAACAAAAATAGAAAAATAATCCTAAGTGTCAACCCTAACTTTCAACCCTAACTTTCAACCCTAACTTTCAACCCTAACTCTTCTATGATTGGTTAGTACCCAAATGAGTCACATACCTAAATTTTCGTATTCCCCTATAACCCTGGGCCAAACAAAAATAGAAAAATAATCCTAAGTGTCAACCCTAACTTTCAACCCTAACTTTCAACCCTAACTTTCAACCCTAACTTTCAACCCTAACTTTCAACCCTAACTCTTCTCTGATTGGTTAGTACCCAAATGAGTCACATACCTAAATTTTCGTATTCCCCTATAACCCTGGGCCAAACAAAAATAGAAAAATAATCCTAACTTTCAACCCTAACTTTCAACCCTAACTTTCAACCCTAACTTTCAACCCTAACTCTTCTCTGATTGGTTAGTACCCAAATGAGTCACATACCTAAATTTTCGTATTCCCCTATAACCCTGGGCCAAACAAAAATAGAAAAATAATCCTAAGTGTCAACCCTAACTTTCAACCCTAACTTTCAACCCTAACTTTCAACCCTAACTTTCAACCCTAACTTTCAACCCTAACTTTCAACCCTAACTTTCAACCCTAACTTTCAACCCTAACTCTTCTCTGATTGGTTAGTACCCAAATGAGTCACATACCTAAATTTTCGTATTCCCCTATAACCCTAACCCTATTCCCCTATAACCCTAACCCTAACCCTAACCCTATTCCCCTATAACCCTAACCCTAACCCTATTCCCCTATAACCCTAACCCTAACCCTAACCCTAACCCTAACCTTAACCCAAATAATCCTAAGTGTCAACCCTAACTTTCAACCCTAACTTTCAACCCTAACTTTCAACCCTAACTTTCAACCCTAACTTTCAACCCTAACTCTTCTCTGATTGGTTAGTACCCAAATGAGTCACATACCTAAATTTTCGTATTCCCCTATAACCCTGGGCCAAACAAAAATAGAAAAATAATCCTAAGTGTCAACCCTAACTTTCAACCCTAACTTTCAACCCTAACTTTCAACCCTAACTCTTCTCTGATTGGTTAGTACCCAAATGAGTCACATACCTAAATTTTCGTATTCCCCTATAACCCTGGGCCAAACAAAAATAGAAAAATAATCCTAACTTTCAACCCTAACTTTCAACCCTAACTTTCAACCTTAACTTTCAACCCTAACTCTTCTCTGATTGGTTAGTACCCAAATGAGTCACATACCTAAATTTTCGTATTCCCCTATAACCCTAACCCTAACCCTAACCCTAACCCTATTCCCCTATAACCCTAACCCTAACCCTAACCCTATTCCCCTATAACCCTAACCCTAACCCTAACCCAAATAACCCTAACTTTCAACCCTAACTTTCAACCCTAACTTTCAACCCTAACTTTCAACCCTAACTTTCAACCCTAACTCTTCTCTGATTGGTTAGTACCCAAATGAGTCACATACCTAAATTTTCGTATTCCCCTATAACCCTGGGCCAAACAAAAATAGAAAAATAATCCTAAGTGTCAACCCTAACTTTCAACCCTAACTTTCAACCCTAACTTTCAACCCTAACTTTCAACCCTAACTCTTCTCTGATTGGTTAGTACCCAAATGAGTCACATACCTAAATTTTCGTATTCCCCTATAACCCTGGGCCAAACAAAAATAGAAAAATAATCCTAAGTGTCAACCCTAACTTTCAACCCTAACTTTCAACCTTAACTTTCAACCCTAACTCTTCTCTGATTGGTTAGTACCCAAATGAGTCACATACCTAAATTTTCGTATTCCCCTATAACCCTAACCCTAACCCTAACCCTAACCCTAACCCTATTCCCCTATAACCCTAACCCTAACCCTAACCCTATTCCCCTATAACCCTAACCCTAACCCTAACCCTAACCCTAACCCTAACCCAAATAATCCTAACTTTCAACCCTAACTTTCAACCCTAACTTTCAACCCTAACTTTCAACCCTAACTTTCAACCCTAACTTTCAACCCTAACTCTTCTCTGATTGGTTAGTACCCAAATGAGTCACATACCTAAATTTTCGTATTCCCCTATAACCCTGGGCCAAACAAAAATAGAAAAATAATCCTAAGTGTCAACCCTAACTTTCAACCCTAACTTTCAACCCTAACTTTCAACCCTAACTTTCAACCCTAACTTTCAACCCTAACTCTTCTCTGATTGGTTAGTACCCAAATGAGTCACATACCTAAATTTTCGTATTCCCCTATAACCCTGGGCCAAACAAAAATAGAAAAATAATCCTAAGTGTCAACCCTAACTTTCAACCCTAACTTTCAACCTTTACTTTCAACCCTAACTCTTCTCTGATTGGTTAGTACCCAAATGAGTCACATACCTAAATTTTCGTATTCCCCTATAACCCTAACCCTAACCCTAACCCTAACCCTAACCCTAACCCTAACCCTAACCCTAACCCTAACCCTAACCCTAACCCTAACCCTAACCCTAACCCTAACCCTAATAATCCTAAGTGTCAACCCTAACTTTCAACCCTAACTTTCAACCCTAACTTTCAACCCTAACTCTTCTCTGATTGGTTAGTACCCAAATGAGTCACATACCTAAATTTTCGTATTCCCCTATAACCCTGGGCCAAACAAAAATAGAAAAATAATCCTAAGTGTCAACCCTAACTTTCAACCCTAACTTTCAACCCTAACTTTCAACCCTAACTTTCAACCCTAACTTTCAACCCTAACTTTCAACCCTAACTTTCAACCCTAACTTTCAACCCTAACTCTTCTCTGATTGGTTAGTACCCAAATGAGTCACATACCTAAATTTTCGTATTCCCCTATAACCCTAACCCTATTCCCCTATAACCCTAACCCTAACCCTAACCCTATTCCCCTATAACCCTAACCCTAACCCTATTCCCCTATAACCCTAACCCTAACCCTAACCCTAACCCTAACCCAAATAATCCTAAGTGTCAACCCTAACTTTCAACCCTAACTTTCAACCCTAACTTTCAACCCTAACTTTCAACCCTAACTTTCAACCCTAACTCTTCTCTGATTGGTTAGTACCCAAATGAGTCACATACCTAAATTTTCGTATTCCCCTATAACCCTGGGCCAAACAAAAATAGAAAAATAATCCTAAGTGTCAACCCTAACTTTCAACCCTAACTTTCAACCCTAACTTTCAACCCTAACTCTTCTCTGATTGGTTAGTACCCAAATGAGTCACATACCTAAATTTTCGTATTCCCCTATAACCCTGGGCCAAACAAAAATAGAAAAATAATCCTAACTTTCAACCCTAACTTTCAACCCTAACTTTCAACCTTAACTTTCAACCCTAACTCTTCTCTGATTGGTTAGTACCCAAATGAGTCACATACCTAAATTTTCGTATTCCCCTATAACCCTAACCCTAACCCTAACCCTAACCCTAACCCTAACCCTATTCCCCTATAACCCTAACCCTAACCCTAACCCTATTCCCCTATAACCCTAACCCTAACCCTAACCCAAATAACCCTAACTTTCAACCCTAACTTTCAACCCTAACTTTCAACCCTAACTTTCAACCCTAACTTTCAACCCTAACTTTCAACCCTAACTCTTCTCTGATTGGTTAGTACCCAAATGAGTCACATACCTAAATTTTCGTATTCCCCTATAACCCTGGGCCAAACAAAAATAGAAAAATAATCCTAAGTGTCAACCCTAACTTTCAACCCTAACTTTCAACCCTAACTTTCAACCCTAACTTTCAACCCTAACTCTTCTCTGATTGGTTAGTACCCAAATGAGTCACATACCTAAATTTTCGTATTCCCCTATAACCCTGGGCCAAACAAAAATAGAAAAATAATCCTAAGTGTCAACCCTAACTTTCAACCCTAACTTTCAACCTTAACTTTCAACCCTAACTCTTCTCTGATTGGTTAGTACCCAAATGAGTCACATACCTAAATTTTCGTATTCCCCTATAGCCCTAACCCTAACCCTAACCCTAACCCTAACCCTATTCCCCTATAACCCTAACCCTAACCCTAACCCTATTCCCCTATAACCCTAACCCTAACCCTAACCCTAACCCTAACCCTAACCCAAATAATCCTAACTTTCAACCCTAACTTTCAACCCTAACTTTCAACCCTAACTTTCAACCCTAACTCTTCTCTGATTGGTTAGTACCCAAATGAGTCACATACCTAAATTTTCGTATTCCCCTATAACCCTGGGCCAAACAAAAATAGAAAAATAATCCTAAGTGTCAACCCTAACTTTCAACCCTAACTTTCAACCCTAACTTTCAACCCTAACTTTCAACCCTAACTTTCAACCCTAACTCTTCTCTGATTGGTTAGTACCCAAATGAGTCACATACCTAAATTTTCGTATTCCCCTATAACCCTGGGCCAAACAAAAATAGAAAAATAATCCTAAGTGTCAACCCTAACTTTCAACCCTAACTTTCAACCTTTACTTTCAACCCTAACTCTTCTCTGATTGGTTAGTACCCAAATGAGTCACATACCTAAATTTTCGTATTCCCCTATAACCCTAACCCTAACCCTAACCCTAACCCTAACCCTAACCCTAACCCTAACCCTAACTTTCAACCCTAACTTTCAACCCTAACTCTTCTCTGATTGGTTAGTACCCAAATGAGTCACATACCTAAATTTTCGTATTCCCCTATAACCCTGGGCCAAACAAAAATAGAAAAATAATCCTAACTTTCAACCCTAACTTTCAACCCTAACTTTCAACCCTAACTTTCAACCCTAACTTTCAACCCTAACTCTTCTCTGATTGGTTAGTACCCAAATGAGTCACATACCTAAATTTTCGTATTCCCCTATAACCCTGGGCCAAACAAAAATAGAAAAATAATCCTAACTTTCAACCCTAACTTTCAACCCTAACTTTCAACCCTAACTTTCAACCCTAACTCTTCTCTGATTGGTTAGTACCCAAATGAGTCACATACCTAAATTTTCGTATTCCCCTATAACCCTAACCCTAACCCTAACCCTAACCCTAACCCTAACCCTTACCCTAACCCTAACTTTCAACCCTAACTTTCAACCCTAACTTTCAACCCTAACTCTTCTCTGATTGGTTAGTACCCAAATGAGTCACATACCTAAATTTTCGTATTCCCCTATAACCCTGGGCCAAACAAAAATAGAAAAATAATCCTAAGTGTCAACCCTAACTTTCAACCCTAACTTTCAACCCTAACTTTCAACCCTAACTCTTCTTTGATTGGTTAGTACCCAAATGAGTCACATACCTAAATTTTCGTATTCCCCTATAACCCTGGGCCAAACAAAAATAGAAAAATAATCCTAAGTGTCAACCCTAACTTTCAACCCTAACTTTCAACCCTAACTTTCAACCCTAACTTTCAACCCTAACTCTTCTCTGATTGGTTAGTACCCAAATGAGTCACATACCTAAATTTTCGTATTCCCCTATAACCCTGGGCCAAACAAAAATAGAAAAATAATCCTAAGTGTCAACCCTAACTTTCAACCCTAACTTTCAACCCTAACTTTCAACCCTAACTTTCAACCCTAACTCTTCTCTGATTGGTTAGTACCCAAATGAGTCACATACCTAAATTTTCGTATTCCCCTATAACCCTAACCCTAACCCTAACCCTAACCCTAACCCTAACCCTAACCCTAACTTTCAACCCTAACTTTCAACCCTAACTCTTCTCTGATTGGTTAGTACCCAAATGAGTCACATACCTAAATTTTCGTATTCCCCTATAACCCTGGGCCAAACAAAAATAGAAAAATAATCCTAAGTGTCAACCCTAACTTTCAACCCTAACTTTCAACCCTAACTTTCAACCCTAACTTTCAACCCTAACTTTCAACCCTAACTCTTCTCTGATTGGTTAGTACCCAAATGAGTCACATACCTAAATTTTCGTATTCCCCTATAACCCTGGGCCAAACAAAAATAGAAAAATAATCCTAAGTGTCAACCCTAACTTTCAACCCTAACTTTCAACCCTAACTTTCAACCCTAACTTTCAACCCTAACTCTTCTCTGATTGGTTAGTACCCAAATGAGTCACATACCTAAATTTTCGTATTCCCCTATAACCCTGGGCCAAACAAAAATAGAAAACTAATCCTAAGTGTCAACCCTAACTTTCAACCCTAACTTTCAACCCTAACTTTCAACCCTAACTCTTCTCTGATTGGTTAGTGCCCAAATGAGTCACATACCTAAATTTTCGTATTCCCCTATAACCCTGGGCCAAACAAAAATAGAAAAATAATCCTAAGTGTCAACCCTAACTTTCAACCCTAACTTTCAACCCTAACTTTCAACCCTAACTTTCAACCCTAACTCTTCTCTGATTGGTTAGTACCCAAATGAGTCACATACCTACATTTTCGTATTCCCCTATAACCCTGGGCCAAACAAAAATAGAAAAATAATCCTAACTTTCAACCCTAACTTTCAACCCTAACTTTCAACCCTAACTTTCAACCCTAACTCTTCTCTGATTGGTTAGTACCCAAATGAGTCACATACCTAAATTTTCGTATTCCCCTATAACCCTGGGCCAAACAAAAATAGAAAAATAATCCTAAGTGTCAACCCTAACTTTCAACCCTAACTTTCAACCCTAACTTTCAACCCTAACTTTCAACCCTAACTCTTCTCTGATTGGTTAGTACCCAAATGAGTCACATACCTAAATTTTCGTATTCCCCTATAACCCTGGGCCAAACAAAAATAGAAAAATAATCCTAAATGTCAACCCTAACTTTCAACCCTAACTTTCAACCCTAACTTTCAACCCTAACTTTCAACCCTAACTTTCAACCCTAACTCTTCTCTGATTGGTTAGTGCCCAAATGAGTCACATACCTAAATTTTCGTATTCCCCTATAACCCTGGGCCAAACAAAAATAGAAAAATAATCCTAAGTGTCAACCCTAACTTTCAACCCTAACTTTCAACCCTAACTTTCAACCCTAACTTTCAACCCTAACTCTTCTCTGATTGGTTAGTACCCAAATGAGTCACATACCTACATTTTCGTATTCCCCTATAACCCTGGGCCAAACAAAAATAGAAAAATAATCCTAACTTTCAACCCTAACTTTCAACCCTAACTTTCAACCCTAACTTTCAACCCTAACTCTTCTCTGATTGGTTAGTACCCAAATGAGTCACATACCTAAATTTTCGTATTCCCCTATAACCCTGGGCCAAACAAAAATAGAAAAATAATCCTAAGTGTCAACCCTAACTTTCAACCCTAACTTTCAACCCTAACTTTCAACCCTAACTTTCAACCCTAACTCTTCTCTGATTGGTTAGTACCCAAATGAGTCACATACCTAAATTTTCGTATTCCCCTATAACCCTGGGCCAAACAAAAATAGAAAAATAATCCTAAATGTCAACCCTAACTTTCAACCCTAACTTTCAACCCTAACTTTCAACCCTAACTTTCAACCCTAACTCTTCTCTGATTGGTTAGTACCCAAATGAGTCACATACCTAAATTTTCGTATTCCCCTATAACCCTGTGCCAAACAAAAATAGAAAAATAATCCTAAGTGTCAACCCTAACTTTCAACCCTAACTTTCAACCCTAACTTTCAACCCTAACTCTTCTCTGATTGGTTAGTACCCAAATGAGTCACATACCTAAATTTTCGTATTCCCCTATAACCCTGGGCCAAACAAAAATAGAAAAATAATCCTAAGTGTCATTCCTAACTTTCAACCCTAACTTTCAACCCTAACTTTCAACCCTAACTTTCAACCCTAACTCTTCTCTGATTGGTTAGTACCCAAATGAGTCACATACCTAAATTTTCGTATTCCCCTATAACCCTGGGCCAAACAAAAATAGAAAAATAATCCTAAGTGTCAACCCTAACTTTCAACCCTAACTTTCAACCCTAACTTTCAACCCTAACTTTCAACCCTAACTTTCAACCCTAACTCTTCTCTGATTGGTTAGTACCCAAATGAGTCACATACCTAAATTTTCGTATTCCCCTATAACCCTGGGCCAAACAAAAATAGAAAAATAATCCTAAATGTCAACCCTAACTTTCAACCCTAACTTTCAACCCTAACTTTCAACCCTAACTCTTCTCTGATTGGTTAGTACCCAAATGAGTCACATACCTAAATTTTCGTATTCCCCTATAACCCTGTGCCAAACAAAAATAGAAAAATAATCCTAAGTGTCAACCCTAACTTTCAACCCTAACTTTCAACCCTAACTTTCAACCCTAACTCTTCTCTGATTGGTTAGTACCCAAATGAGTCACATACCTAAATTTTCGTATTCCCCTATAACCCTGGGCCAAACAAAAATAGAAAAATAATCCTAAGTGTCAACCCTAACTTTCAACCCTAACTTTCAACCCTAACTTTCAACCCTAACTTTCAACCCTAACTTTCAACCCTAACTCTTCTCTGATTGGTTAGTACCCAAATGAGTCACATACCTAAATTTTCGTATTCCCCTATAACCCTGGGCCAAACAAAAATAGAAAAATAATCCTAAATGTCAACCCTAACTTTCAACCCTAACTTTCAACCCTAACTTTCAACCCTAACTCTTCTCTGATTGGTTAGTACCCAAATGAGTCACATACCTAAATTTTCGTATTCCCCTATAACCCTGTGCCAAACAAAAATAGAAAAATAATCCTAAGTGTCAACCCTAACTTTCAACCCTAACTTTCAACCCTAACTTTCAACCCTAACTCTTCTCTGATTGGTTAGTACCCAAATGAGTCACATACCTAAATTTTCGTATTCCCCTATAACCCTGGGCCAAACAAAAATAGAAAAATAATCCTAAGTGTCATTCCTAACTTTCAACCCTAACTTTCAACCCTAACTTTCAACCCTAACTTTCAACCCTAACTTTCAACCCTAACTCTTCTCTGATTGGTTAGTACCCAAATGAGTCACATACCTAAATTTTCGTATTCCCCTATAACCCTGGGCCAAACAAAAATAGAAAAATAATCCTAAGTGTCAACCCTAACTTTCAACCCTAACTTTCAACCCTAACTTTCAACCCTAACTCTTCTCTGATTGGTTAGTACCCAAATGAGTAACATACCTAAATTTTCGTATTCCCCTATAACCCTAACCCTAACCCTAACCCTAACGTTTATCTCTATGGCAATGAACAGACCCGCTTATTGCCCCCCGGTCTGACCCCCCAGAGATGGACTCCAACTGGACAAGCACAGTCTCACCAAGTATGTGGAGGGCACTGATCGGATTGACATGTTTCTAAGGAACTTTGAAACGCAGTGCCGGCGGTACGGGGTGCTTCCCCAGCATAGGGTTGCACGCCTGGACCCGCTACTCTCCAGCTTGGCTAAACAGACTTTGATGGCGCTTACAGAGGAGTTTGCTGATGACTATGACCACCTGAAAGAACTTTTGCTGTTTCAGCATGGTTTTACCCCTGAAGCTTACCGGGGTAAGTTCCGGCTGGAGGAGAGGCACCCTCAGGAGACCTATGTCACTTATGTGACCCGCATGGCTTTTTATGGGTTACACTGGGTGGAGGGCTCTGAGGCCAAGACTTACCAACGCCTGCTGGACCTCATCTTTCAGGAGCAGCTCATGCAGCAGTGCCCGCTGGCGGTGAGGGCTTTTGTGTATGATAAAAAGCCCAAGACCTACACCGAGGCGGCGAGGATGGCAGATGACTATGTGGTCAGCCGGTCCCAGATGACCGCCAAGGTACCAGCCAAAGCGGTAACCCCACCGGCGCCGGCCAAGAAAGCTGTGAGTACCCCCCAGTGGACCCAAAAGCCGCCTGCGGGCAGCGGGTCACAGAAGGTGGGAGAGCTCCGGCATGAGCGCCGGTGCTACAATTGCAACAGCACTGGTCACATCAGACCAGATTGCCCGGAACCCCTGCGTTCCAACGGACCCTATCGAGGGCAACGCACCCCAGCTGCAAAGCCGGTAGCCCGCGTGCGGGTGGCTTCCACCAAAGAACCAGGACCGGTCATGGAAACAACTCCCAGCGAGACGTCCCATGTCACCCCTACCCCGGTTTCTTCAGTGCCTACAGCCAGGAGCGGAGGACATCACAGCGCAGACCTGCAGCAGACGGACGGCAGGAGCAAGCATCTCACCCCGGTCACAGTCGGTGACCGGCAAGCAGTTGGCTTACTTGATTCAGGAGCTGCAGTGACCCTGGTCCGACCTGATATGGTCCGGCCAGAGGAATTGATCCCAGGCCCTGGGATACAGATCACTGTGGCTGACGGAGAGCCACGTTTCCTGCAGGTGGCCCGCATTTTTTTGGATTGGGGGGTGGGCAAGGGTGTGCGGGAGGTGGGGGTTTTACCAGGTTTGGATGCTGAAATTCTTTTGGGCAATGACCTGGGACCGATGACCTGCACCTACGACCGTGTGCCCCAGCCCGCTGCAGTGGCGGCGGTTACCCGGAGCCAGACCGCGGCAATGTCGGCGGTGGCCACCCCAGTCCCCCAGCCTTTGGGACCAACGTTAGCGGAGGGCACAGAGGAGCCCAGGGAGGTAAGCCAGGATCAGTTGCAACCACAGGCTGACTTACTGTTCCCCCTTACCGTGTCCCCTTCCCCTGACAATGACATGACTGGGGGGGGGCAGATTTAGGAGCCCAGTTTAGGGAGGCAGTGAAGGCAGACCCTACCCTGGCCGGCGTGAGACTTCGGGCGTCCGAATCTCAGGCAGGGGAGGGCACTGAGCGCTGCCTATGGCATAAGGGACTCCTATACAGAGAAGAAGGGAACCCGAGAATAGAGAAGGGATTGACCGGTAAGTGACAGCTAGTAGTACCCCAGGGGTACCGACAGCAATTGTTACGGGTAGCTCACTCTATTCCGTTAGCGGGACATCAGGGGGTCACCAGAACGCGAGCCCGGTTATTGCAGCGTTATTTCTGGCCGGGGGCATCCAGGGATGCGGCTGATTTCTGCCGCTCCTGTGATGCCTGCCAGCGAGTAGGTAAGGCGGGCGACCGTGTGAAGGCACCCCTGAGACCCCTACCGATAATAGGGGAACCCTTCCAGAAGGTAGCGATGGACCTGATAGGACCCCTCATGATTCCTAGCAGGTCAGGGAAGTGCTACATCCTCACGGTGGTGGATTTTGCCACCCGGTACCCTGAGGCGGTAGCGCTGGGCACCATAAGTGCCAAGACAGTGGCAGCAGCTTTGCTGAACATTTTTGCTAGGGTAGGTTTCCCTAGTGAGATCCTAACTGATCAGGGGTCGCAGTTCATGAGTGAACTGTTACATTGTCTCTGGGATGCCTGCGGTGTACAGCACCAGCGCACTACCCCTTACCATCCCCAAACAAACGGATTATGTGAGAGGTTTAATGGTACCCTGAAGCAGATGCTTCGGACCTTTATAGAGGCGGAGGGGAAAGACTGGGAGATTCACCTGCAGCACTTGCTGTTTGCATACCGAGAGGTACCGCAAGAATCTACAGGCTTCTCCCCCTTCGAGCTACTATATGGCCGCAGGGTACGTGGACCTCTGGACCTCTTCCGTGAGGGATGGGAGGGGGAGACTACTGCTACTGATGCTTCAGTGATCCAGTATGTAGTAGATCTCAGAGACCGGTTAGAGATGCTTATGGGGGTGGCCCAGGACCACCTCAGGGCTGCTCAGACCAAGCAGAAGCAATGGTATGACCAGCAGGCCGTAGCAGAGAATTCATCCCAGGACAGCAGGTGCTTGTTCTCAAACCCACTCGGGAGAACAAGCTGATGGCTGCCTGGTCGGGACCGTACCCGGTTATCCGAAAGGTGAATGAGTGCAACTATGTTGTACAGGTAGCGCCTGAGAGGCACAAGACATATCACATTAATATGTTAAAGGAATACAGAGCACCGAGTATGGGAGCAGTAATGGCCATTTGTAGCCCACTGCTGGAGGATCCGGCGAGCAATGCTCTGCCTGATCTCCTAGGGGAGGCAAAGCAAGGAAACACTGTTGAGCAGGTAGAGATCGGGGCACAGTTGAGTGCTAGGCAGAAGGGAGAAGCCAGGGACATGCTAGCTCAGTATAGCGCCCTCTTCACTGACATGCCAGGGACCACACATCTCACCAAACACCCAGTACACACAGGGGACCTGCAGCCTCTGCATAAGCACGCTTATAGAGTGTCAGCAGAGGTCAAGACAAGTATGGAGAGAGAGATTGAGGAGATGCTGACCCTAGGGGTAATTACTCCATCCCAGAGCCCTTGGGCAAGTCCAGTAGTCCTAGTGCCTAAGAAGGACAAAACCACCCGGTTTTGTGTGGACTACCGGTTGCTCAACGCTGGGACGGTGTCAGATGCTTACCCCATGCCCCGCATGGATGAGTTACTAGATGAACTCGCGGGGGCAAAGTATCTGACCACCATGGATCTGAGCAAAGGCTACTGGCAGATTCCCCTGACCCTGGAGGCTAGGGAGAAGTCAGCATTCTTCACTCCAAGTGGCCTCTATGAGTTTTTGGTGATGCCATTTGGGATGAAGAATGCCCCGGCTACCTTCCAACGCCTGGTCAATAGGTTACTGGAAGGGATGCAGAGCTATGCCAGGGCTTACTTAGATGACATTGCTGTCTTTAGTAATTCCTGGGAATCCCACATAGGACATGTAGCTGCGGTGCTGGATAGAATCAGGGAGGCTGGGCTTACCTTAAAACCCACTAAGTGTATGGTAGGTATGGCAGAAGTCCTGTACTTAGGGCACAGGGTGGGTGGAGGGCATTTCAAGCCAGAGCCAGCCAAGGTAGAAGCCATAGTTCAGTGGCCTGTTCCAAAAACCAAGAAACAGGTCATGGCCTTTTTGGGCACCGCAGGGTACTACAGGAAATTTGTCCCACAGTACAGCGCCGTGGCCAAACCCCTGACTGATCTGACTAAGAAGCAACTGCCTGTGCTTATTACCTGGTCTCCTGCTGTGAAACTGCTTTCCAGGCACTGAAAGCTGCGCTTGCTGAGGCCCCCATCCTGGCTGCCCCAGATTATACCAAGCATTTTCTTATTCAGACTGATGCCTCAGACTTTGGTGTGGGGGCTGTGTTGAGCCAGGTGGGGGACAACGGCAAAGAGCACCCTGTGGTGTATCTCAGTCGCAAACTGCTCCCCAGGGAGGTGGCATATGCCACCATTGAAAAGGAGTGCTTGGCCATTGTGTGGGCACTCAAAAAGCTCCAGCCCTATGTCTATGGGAGGGCTTTCACGGTCATTACCGACCACAATCCCCTGAGCTGGCTACAGAGGGTATCAGGGGAAAATGCCAAACTGCTGAGATGGAGCTTGGCTTTGCAAGAATTTGAATTCACCATTCAGCACAAAAAGGGTAGTGAAAACAGCAATGCTGAAGGACTTTCACGCCAGGACTATCCCTCTGAGACTGAATTCATTAATGGTGCCAGCAGTGCCCCACTCCCCGTCAGGGCCAGTGGGCCACAGGACACGCATTAAGAAGGGGAGGTGTAGAGGGAGAGAGGGGGTGGCCCGGTATTAAAGGGGTTGCACCCCATTTGGCCACCCCTGACCGCACCAGGGAGACAAGGGGTTAACTGGGCTGAGGTCCAGAAATGTGATGTAACCCTTGTTATGACATGTAAATGTATTTTCCCCTGTTCCATTGTAATGTCTGGTTACTCAGTGTTTGCATCACACACACACTAGAATCCATCCGGGAGCACAAGGGTTAATAATTCTTTAATGATTATAGCTCTTTGTGTAAGTTTCCCGCCTTTTCGGGCACCATTTTGCAGGTCCCCATTGGCCGCCATTAGGGCTCAATGCATTTCAATAGGAATTTGTGCTGTTTTCGTCCTGTTTCCTGTAGTGACCAGCAGGTGGCGTCCGAGAGGGAGAGCGGCGGTTTCCCATTGAAAGTCAATGGGCTCATTGACTTCAATGGAGATGCCTCGAGGTAACCTAGTTGGCTGCCGTCCAGACCGCAAACCGCAAAGCGGATACAATGTCCTTCAAAAGAGCTAAAATCACTGGGTCAAGTTCAACGTCAATTAGCGGGGAAATAAACTGTTTTAGGGCACCTAGGGATAAAATTCTTTTTGCCCCTAGTTCCTAAGCGTCCCCCCACTCGACCACCACCGGGTCCCCGAATCCTGGACCCCCGATAAGGGTCGAACCAGATAGAGCGGGTCGCGCCATAGGCTTTGCCGGCGGCGGCAGAAACGGCTCAGAAAAATGACTAAGTGAGAAATGCTGAATTTTAGGAATCCATATCTCCGGTTCCGGAGGGTTCAGCGGATCAGGGTTTGGGGTATCTGTAGCCACTGCTCCGGCATCGCTGCAGAACCATCCTTGACCCGCTTGGACCAACCCGACGGAGTATGGACCCCCTTGAAGTTCGGGACTTTTCCCATAAACTTCAATGGCAGAAAACCCCCATTGACTTCAATGGCGGCGATTTACCATTGAAAGTCTATGGCGGAGCTGCCCGTTGTTTTCAATGGGGATTTAGTGAAAAGCTGAGATTTCTTTTTCAATGGAGATTTTTGTATTAAAATGATTTAATGTGCATTGGTGTAACTCCGGTTTCTTAGATCGTAGCAAGTCGCTTTTTGGACCATATGGTGTCCCAGTTCTGGCAATGCGAACTGGGAAGTTTGGACCTGCTAAACCTAACGGAACCGGATATTTTAATACGTTTATGTTTTATGCTTAATAGTGTATCTTAAGGTATGGACAAAGACCCAGAAGAGATTCTTTTGGGCCATAAGGTAGCAGATGGCCCTGGGGACGCCGCAATGTCTAGGATTTAAGTGCTGTTCAAAGAGTTTTATCACCCTCACTGTTTATCCGAAGCCCAAACCAGGGCAGGTCTTAAGTGTTCCAGTTAACACCTTTCAACAAAGGTTTTCCTGCCAGAACTCCAAATGGTAGACTGTCTGGCATTCCTGACGTAAATGTGGGGCTTCAGAAATGAGACCCCCAGAGTTCTACTGCGCATGTGCCAACTAGCAGGGGGGCATGGGTCAGAATGCTTTCCCACGTTAGTGAGTGGCTGGAGGTAATTGTAAACCAATCCCCTGTGCTTAAGGTTAAGAATAGAAGGAGAATGGTTTATAAACTGCTGTCCACCCATATATCCTTTGTCTTCGTTTGCTGATATGGTTACCTGATATCACCTGAATGATTTCCTCACTGCTGAAAGAAATGCTACATCATACTTCTCATTCCCCAACCCTTAAGTAAGTGTACTTCTTGTTCGTTACTGTATTATCTGTTGTGTTCACCTATATTCTAAGGAATAAATACAATTTATTATATCTTAAGCCTCGTTCAGTTCAAACCCAATTATTTTTGTGTAATATTAATAAGCCTGTGGAAGCTATCGTCACAAGGAGGTATTATAGTGTGTATTGTGGGGAGAATTAGTGTGTGTGTTGTTTGGGAGTGATATTCGGGAGGATTGTGTGTGCAGAAGGAAGAATGAGTGAGGGGGGAGTAAGGGAGCAGGATTGAATGAGAGGGGGTCATTGAGTGATAGCGGGGAGGGGAGGGAAGAGTGAGGAGAGTGGGTGTAGGAGGGAGCAGTGCAAGAGACCGTCGGGGGCAGAATACATGGTGAGAAGGGAGGCTGCCTAGAAGCATAAAAATCTACTTCACCACTGTTCTGTACTCTCTTCAATACTCTGTGTTACAGATCTCTCTGGCAAGAAATGGGGTCCAATGGCAAAGACTGCTCTAAATAAGATAGTATAAATGAACACAGAGAGAAATTCCAAAGAGTAACCCAAGAAAATACAAGTGAAATCTAATCGTAAGGTAATTAGTCCCATTAAGTGAAATACATAAAGGAATAGTCCATAAAAAAGCACAAAGGAAAAAAATAGGAGTACTTTATTGTGATGTTACATTTCAGAGAATATAAAATTATAGGAAAACAATTCCACTTTGTTCAGAAAACCAGAAAGTCTTGGTCCCAGGTGGACTGAATTTTTATTGCAAATAAGTTCCTTAATACACAAGTAAAGAATATAGTTACTTATTCTATTCTCTACTGTAAGACGTGCCACATTGCCCAATATTTGGGTACAGTGCCCAGATTGTGACCATGCACTACAGAGGTGAGATTCCCCCAACTCCAATTTGCTACACACTCCAAGAGAGATTATTGTGATCAGAGGTGGAATGAGAGGGGTGAGAAGGGTCGCTGCCCAGGGAGTAGCCTGACAGGGGGTACAGAAATCTCTTTTGGTGCATATATTGCGGAGCTGCATTGATTGACTTGTCAATCAGCTCTGCTGCCTATCCCATTGACATCATGATCCGGCACTGTGATCAGCTGCAGCGCTGACCCAGGTGTGTTAGTGCAGCACTTTACAGGGAGGGAACAGAGGTTGTGGATGACAGATGCTGGGGATAGGCCATGAGTACGGGCCAGAGTAAGGTGGAGACTTTCTGTACTCTGCATACAGGACACTGCATGCATGACAGTGTCTGTGTGTGTGTGTGTGTGTGTGTGTATTCCAAGTGTCAGTGTGCATAAGTAAGTGTGCTCTGTAACTATGCCTGTGTGGCAGGTATAGGGGGGTGGTTCAGCTGGAGGAACTTATCCAGGCACAAAAGCACATAGATGCCCCAGATTATACCACCCCAAATGCTGATAATATCCTGCTGCACTTTACAGAAGATGATGCAGATGTCAGTGGGTGGTGGGTTCATTAAATCCATCCATCATATCATAGCCACACTGTGCATATGATGTACTGAATCAATCACAGGAAGACATCTCCATGGTAGGGGTAGAAGTTAACAGAATATGTCCAGCACTGTGGTGTGTAGCCCATAAATAATAATTGTGCACATTACAGAACATACTTGCAACTGCAAGATCATTTTGCTGCTTGTAGTGTTTGCTCTTGTCCTGTGCAGTGTTGTCGTAGATCCGTCTCTTCAGTGTTCACTGCAATAAAAGTAAGACATTGCATTAATATTACAGAAGTTTGGGAGCTGAAATCCCACTATGCTGCAGACATTTTCCCTTTGCATAAGATTCTTGTGATTATATCTCAATGATGATCAATAACAACTACATCATAACACAGCCGCTCAATACAAAATATGTATTTGCTATCAATGGTCATGGAGGCCAAACGTCACACAATGTACAGATATACTGCTGCGGCCGAGTTTATTCGAGCATTTGCCCGTTCTTGGCCGCAGCAGTAACCTGGCGCGCGCCGGAGGGTGCCGGGCGCACGCCGAAGCAGCGGAGGAGCGCCCTCCGATCGGGGCTTTCTCCCTTCCGCTGCCGGGTCCGTCGGGTCCCCCGGAACCCCCTGCCGCTGTCCCCCACATCGCGGGACACCAGTGCTCCCTCGGGGAGCCCTGGACGCGCGTGCAGGGGGCGCAGGCACCCGATGACGCGTGACCGTGCATCGGTGATGCGCGGCACGCTGAGGGAGTGCGGCTAGCACGCCGGGGCATCCCCCGGCTTGCGGTGCTAGCCGTGCTTCAATAAAACGTGTCGGTAGTGTAGCAAGGATTATTTCTTCCTCTGGTGCATTATGATGGGATGTGTTGTAAGATTCTGCATTATTAGCATCACTGAATCTTTTGGAAACTGAGTAATATTCTATGTTTTAATGCAATATTATGGATGATCAGCCGGTAAAATAAAGCTTACTGTATCTGTAGCCATGCTCTACCCATGATGTGCTGAATCAATGACTGCAGAGTGATTCAGAGTGGTAAACATGACTGGAACTCATCTCTGAATAGAGGACAGAACAGCAGTGCAGAGTAGGAGGTGAATGTATCTCAAATGGAAGACTTAGTAGCTGTGTGGGGAGTAGACAGTACAGACTGATCAAATAAATAGTTAAAGGAGTATCTTCAACATTACTTGGCTTTGTTATCAACATTGAAGTTTCTCTTGTTTTTTCTGTTCTTTAAATCACTACTACTGATGCCATGTGTAACCTGTACTGAGAGATATACTCTACTGGCCTAGATGAAACCATATGATGCAAACAGGATTCATCCCACTCCAGATTCATATGATTGCACCACTTCAACCTTTAATAAAACACATAGAACTACAGCAGTGCGCTACTGCACATGTTCTTGTTATGAATGGTAGTAGATGTGGTCCTTGGGTCAATACTTCATACAGCAGCCACACTCTACTCATGATGTATTGAATCAACAAAAACCTGCTTGGTACAGATCACAGGAAGGGTAGAGTAGAGGGGAATATGTCCAATGCGAAACCCTTAGCAGCTGGATTGTGTGGAGTCAACAAAACGACAAATACTAAATGAGAAATATACACATTGCTTATCTGTCTCTGTGTAGTCATTTTCCTCCTCTTCAACTGTCTTTCAAAATTTCTCTTCTGACAGAAAAGAAACACATGGCTTCAATATTCACTGTTCTTCCCTCCTGAAATAAAAGTTAAGCATTGCATGGTTATGATCATACATACAATGAACCTTGCGCCAAACCATGTGATCCAAAGTAAATCCACCTCCCTCCCATAGCTGTGTTCCTTCTAGAGCTTCTACCACACAAGTCATTAATGTTCGTGACACTGTACTGCAGTCACAGTCTGCACACAAAGTACTGAATCAATTACATCACACTGAAAAGGCAGTCTACATGATGCAATAGTTAACCATAATAACTCTGTCATGCAAATGACAGGAAAACCTATATGTATATCATTAGGGGAGAGGGGAAAAATAATTAAAAAATAAGTGCGACAAATAAAAACAGATTATAGGAAAGTAAATCCTTGCCCTGGGAACTTTACAATCTAATAGAAATGTTAGAAGACTTAAAGAGAGGTAGCAGTTGGGGGAAGAAGTGCAGTAGATGACAATGCTTGTCCTTAATGGTGGGTACAATTAGTAGAAAGCACATCTTGGGAACAATAGTTGTTAGCAGTGACTGTGGGTGTGGGACAGTAGCCACGAGTCAAAGTTTTTTAAATGCTTGATTTAAGTCGTGAATTTTAAGATTGGTCTTACATGTGGGTGGAAGAGGTTATGTTGGCATATACTGAGTGTGAGGAAGTTTCACATGTACGGTGCAGTGATGGAAAATGGTTTCAGGCAAGTGAGAGAACAGTAGAGGTGAAAGAAGTTTACAGGAGACAGTTATGGTTATAGTGCAAGAGACAAGCAAGGGCATAACGAGAGATCAAAGATGATATGCAAGAAGGAGCAGATTAATGGAGAGCCTTAACAAAAAGGTAAGGAGGAGAACTTTGTAGGTGATACAAAAACTTGATGGGATGCCAGGACAGGGATTTAAGGAGATGAGCAGAGACTGTTGTGGGAGAAAGTGAGATAATTCAAGCAGCAGAGTTTTGCATAGGAGAAAGTTGTGAAGCATGGAGGCCTGTTAGTAGTATGTTAAAATAACCTATAGGATAACAGTATACATTGGAGTTTTAGCAGTAGGTTGAGAGGGGACAGGGAAGATCTTGGCAATATTACAGAGAAAGAGGCAACACATTTTACCCATAGCCGTGCATGTGAATGGAGATGGAATTGAAGAGCCAAATGTTACTCCTATGCAACATGTTTGATGACAAGATAGATGGTAGTACTGTTTACTGTGATGGAGAAAGGGGATAATATGAGCCCAGTGTTAGACATTAAGTTTAAGGCAGTGGAGTGCCATCCATGAGCATATAGCCAGGAGACAACCCAAGAGTAGGGACTGGATTGCAGGAGTGAGAACAGGGGTGGATAGATTTGTGTGTGTATCATCCGCATAGAGATTATATCTAAGGCCAAAAGCATTGATGAAGTCACCAAATGATAGTATGTAGAGAGAAAGAGAGATCTCAGAACAGAGCCCTGATGTATACCCACAGACAGATCAATAGAAGACGAAGACATGTTAGCAACAGAGATGGAGAATGTGTGACAGGAAAGTTATGATGAAAACCAGGATAGAACTGTGTTACGGATACCAAGAGAGAGTTTAGAATATGAAGGAGGAGAGTGATTGAGAGCATCAAACGCAGCAGATAGATCAAGTAGGATTAGTAGGGAAAAACCTTGGGAATTAGCTTTAAGCACAGTCTGTAGAACGTGCTGTACGAAAGGCAGGTTGTAAAGGATCCAGGAGGGCATGTGATTTAAGAATGTTGACACTAGCAATTAGAAGGCAAACAGCATGAGGGATACAGAGCGGTAGTTAGTAAGGCACATAGGGTGTAGTTTGTTTCTGACAAAAGGGTGACCGCTACAGGCTTAAAGTAAGAGGGCAAAAATCCAGAGAATAGGGATAAATTGAAGATGTGGGTGAGAGTGGGGACTAAGAGATGCAGTAAGGTGTGAGGGGATACGATCTAGAGGGCATGTGGTAGAGGGAGAATAGAAGATGATTAGCTTCCAGCTCTGTAAGAGAAGAAAAGGAGTCAAGTGCAGAAGGAGATTTGGGTAGAAGGAGAGAAGGGGGAAGGGACAGAAGGAATCTCCTTTTGGGTGGCATCCACCTTGCCTCTGAAGTAGTCAAATGCTTGAGGAGAAGTGAAGGAAGGATGGCAAGTGGGAGGAGAAGGTCAGTGGAGGGAGTCAAATACAGAGAAAAAAAACAGCGTAAATTAAATTTGAGTGTTGATGAGTGTGGAAAAAAGTAGTGTATTTAGCCCTAGAGAGCAGCTTTATACAGGACAGGAGACATTTTTACTGTAGAAAAATCAAACAAAGTGTGAGATTTCCTCCGTAGGTATTAAGAACAGCGAGTGGAAGTGTGATGAGTGTGTTTGGGAATTTAGCCAAAGGTGTGGGTTAGAGGGATGAGTGTGTCAGAGCCTATAGGGGGCATATAGATAGGAGGATAGCATTGTAAGAGTTAATAAGATTGTTAGTTTAAGCAGAAAGAAAGAGAGAGAAGAGAGAAGAGAGGTTAGAGTAGATGTCAGAGGAGAGTTTAATTAAGCAGAGGCAAATCAGTGGGACAGGTAAGATGCGGTGAGGGGAATGACTGATTGTGACTGATGAGAGCAGAAGAGGTTATGTACAACTAGAGCCTTGTTAGTAAGAGTGGACATTCCAGAGGGCACAGGAGAAGGGAAGAGAAAAGTAAGGAAAGGAATGTGGATTACATTAGATAGGTTAACACTCTTAGTAGGGAGGCCTGATGTGTATATGAGCCGGTCCAAGATTATAAGAGATATCCCCCAACATCAGCGAGCATAGAAGGAGACACAGAGATAGGTGTAGAGAGAGACAGAGATAGGGATATGTAGAGAGAGAAGGGCGTCAAGAGAATGAGACAGATAGGCGTAGAGAGAGGAGACATAGAGAGAGGGGGCTTTGAGAGGGGGGCGTAGAGAATGAGGGAAGGTGGAAGAGAATAGGATGTGCAGGAGTGCATTTCATTGAGCAGTGCAGAAATAGCTGCAATAGAGGTCTGTACAAATGGTGCTTTGTGTAGACACATGCAAAGGTAGGGGAAGGAAAGTGTATAGAACATGTGGATAAAAGCAGGAGTGTGGAAGTTAGAGAAATTAGAAAAGTTTTACAGAGGAGTGAGGAAACAGAAAACAGAAAGAACAAGAGAGAGGTTACATTGGGATGACGTGCTGTGGTAGAGAGAAATGCTAGGAGAGAGCCTCCAGATATTAGAGGACATGAATTGAGAGAGCAAATGTATAAATCAAAACCGGAGGGGGAGGTATAGCACGAAAGCTTGCACAGCAGTTGATGAAGATTATAGTCTTAAAGTTGCGTGTACCGGTCAGGGCACTCAAGAAGGTCAATGCTCACAAGTGCAGAGTTCATGAAGAAATGCTGAATCCAGTTCCCCTCCAATTTAATTTTAATATAACTTTTTCATTCTTCATTACTGCAAAAAGCAAACAAAACAAAACCACATTGCATTACTATTTTCAAAATGGATTGAATGACATATTCAACAGTAACTGTGTGATGCCAATATTGCCTTCTCACTCGTAGGCCAGTACGGTCAGGTACCCAGTACTGATAAAACAATAAGTGCCCGTACTAAGTACCAATATGAATTATAAGGAAATGTAAAATCTCCAGGTCTCTCTCCATCTCTGCAACAGATATATGGATAAGCCCATATTAAGGCATCACGTGACCGGAGCCGTCACTGACTGGGTATACGCAAAGATGCAGGGAGATGCAAAGAAAGGGAGGGAGAGAGACAGGGAGAAGATGGGAAACGGAGGGAGGCACGGATGGCAGGCCTCTCTCTTTCACTGGTGCATGCAAGGAGCTGGTCCCAACATCCACAAATTGTGTGTGTATTATTGGTTGTGTTTTATGGCGGTAGGAGGATAGTGTGTATATTGTGTGTGTGTGGGAGTATTATATTGTGTGTAGGGTATTATAGTGTGTATATTATGTTGAGGTGCAGAGGAGAGTGTTAGATTGGGTATCTTGTGTTAGGGGGTATTGTGTATATTGTGTTTAAGACTATAATATTATTGGGGAGATTATTATTGAGGAGGTATTAAAGTGTGTATTGTGGGGAGTATTAGTGTATGTATTATTTGTGGGTGACAGATGCTGTGGGTAGGCCAAGAGTACGGGCCAGACTAAGGTGGAGACTTTCTGTACTCTGCATACAGGACTCTACATGCACTGCAGAGGTGAAATTCCCCCAACTCCAATTTGCTACACTCTCCAAGAGAGAATATTGTGATCAGAGGTGGAAGATGAGCAGGGTCACTGCCCAGGGAGTAGCCTGTCAGGGGGCATGGAAATCTCTTTTGGTGCGTATGTTGCCACGTGGCATTGATTGACCGGTCAATTAGCACTGCTTCCTATCACAGTGACATGATCCGGTGCTGTGATCGGTTGCAGCGCTGACCAAGGTGTGTTAGTGCAGCAATTTACAGGGAGGGAACAGAGGTTGTGGGTGACAGATGCTGGGGGTAGGCCAAGAGTACGGGCCAGAGCAAGGTGGAGATATTCTGTACTCTGCATGCCCATCCTGCATGCCCAGGACTCTGCATGCATGCCAGTGGCTGTGGGGTGTGTGTGTGTAGGTATGCCAAGTGTCAGTGTGCATAAGTAAGTGTGCTGTGTGTGTAAGTAAGTTTGCCTGTGTGGCAGGAGGTGTAGGGGGGTGGGGGGCGGGGGGCGGTTCAGCTGGAGGACTTTACCCAGCACAAAAGCACATAGATGCCTCTGATTATATCACCCCAAATGCTGATAATATCCTGCTGTAGATGCACTTTACAGAAGATGATACAGATGTCATCAGTGTTTGGTGGGTTCATTAAATCAATCCATCATATAATAGCCACATTGTGCATATGATGTACTGAATCAGTAACACCAATCACAGGAAGACATCTCCATGGTAGGGGTAGTGTTGAAGTTAACAAAATATGTCCAGCACTGTGGTGTGGAGCCCATACATAATAATTGTGCACATTACCAGAACAACATATTGTCAACTGCATGATCATTTTGCTGCTTGTAGTGTATAATCTTGTCCTGTGCAGTGTTGTAGTAGATCCGTCTCTTCGGTGTTCACTGCAATAAAAGTAAGACATTGCATTAATATTACAGAAGTTTGGGGGCTGAAATCCCACTATGCTAATGACAGTTTCCCTTTGCATAAGATTCTTGTGATTATATCTCAATGATGATCAATAACAACTACATCATAACACAGCTGCTCTATACAGAATATGTATTTGCCATCAATGGTCATGGAGGCAATATGTCACACAATGTACATATATAGCAAGGATTATTTCTTCCTCTGGTGTATTATGATGGGAGGGTGAGATTCTGCATTATCAGCATCAGTAAATCTGTAGGAAACTGAGTGATATTCTATTTTTTAATGCAATATTAGGGTAAAATAAAGCTTGCTGTATCTATAGCCATGCTCTACCCATGATGTGCTGAATCAATGACTGCAGAGCGATTTAGAGTGGTAAACATGACTTGAACTCATCTCTGAATAGAGGGTAGCACAGTAGTGCAGAGTAGAAGGTGAATGTATCTCAAATGGAAACCCTTAGCAGCTGTGTGGGGAGTAGACAGTACAGACTGACCAAGTAAATAGTAAAAAGTAGTAACTTCAACATTACTTGGTTTTGTTCTCCACTCCTGTTTTTCTGTTCTTTAAATCACTAATACTGATGCCATATGTAACCTGTACTGAGAGTTATATACTCTACTGGCCTAGATCAAATTAAATGATGCAAACAGGATCCCTCCCACTCAAGATTCATATGATTGCACCACCTCAACCTTTCATAGCAATAACATAGAACTGCAGCAGTGCGCTACTGCACATGTTCTTGTTATGAATGGTAGTAGATGTGGTCCTTGGGTCAGTACTTCATACTGTAGCCACACTCTATTCATGATGTATTGAATCAACAAAAATCTGCATGGTACAGATCACAGGAAGGGGTGGAGTAGAGGTGAATATGTCCAATGCGAAACCCTTAGCAGCCGGATTTTTTGGAGTCAATAAAACGACAAATACTAAATGAGAAATATACACATTGCTTATCTGTCTCTGTGTAGTCATTTTCCTCCTCTTCAACTGTCCTTCAATTTTCTATTTTGCAAGAAAATGAACACATGGCTTCAATATTCACTTCTGTTCTGCAGTCTTTCCTCTTGAAATAAAAAAGTTAAGCATTGCATTATTATTATTATAATTATTATTGACGATACATACAATGAACCTTGCTCCAAACCATGTGATACAAAGCAAATCCACCTCCCTCCCACAGCTGTGCTCCTTCTAGAGCTTCTACCACACAAGTTATTCATGTCAGTGAAACTGTACTGCAGTCCCGGTCTGCACACAATCTACTGAATCAATGACATCACACTGTGTCACACAATGTCATGCTAACGACAGGAAACAATCTTTGTATATATCTTTGTATATATAATAATAATAATAATAATAATAATAAAAAAAAATAAGACAGGACAGACACTCCTACATTGCAATCAATAGAAAATAACTGGGACAGGCACTTCAAGGATGCATACGGTCCCGGATAAACTGTAGCTACCTATACACGTGTGCCTTGTCTCTAGACTCTGCATATATCTCTATTTATATACCACCCATTGTGTACTCAGCGCTTTACAAGAGAGACCAAAAAGTACAGGAAATTATTATACAATAAGTTCAACAAACAAAAACAGACAATAGGAAAGTAAATCCCTGTCCTGGGTAGTTTACAATCTAAGAGAAATGTAAGGAGACTTACAGAGAGACAACAGGTGGGGGAACAAGTGCAGTAGATGACAATGCTTGTCCTTAATGGTGGGTACTTGTAGTATAAAGCACTTCTTGGGAACAATAGTTAGTGACTGAATGAGTGACAGTAGCAACGAGTAAAAGCTATTGAAATGCTTCATTTAAGTTGTGAATTTTAAGGTTGATCTTAAATGTGGGTGGAAGAGGGTATGTTGGCATATACTGAGTGTGTGTGAGTTTCACAGGTAAATTGATGGGAAAGGGTTTCAGGCAAGAGAGCAAGTGCGCAGTAGAGGTGTAAGAAGTATAATGGAGACAGTTATTAGTAGAGCTTAGGAGACGAGGAAGGGCATAACGAGACCAAAGATGATATGTAGGAAGGAGCAGATGAATAGAGAATAGTGTTGGACTGGGTCCTCAACTATAAAAAAATGGGTAACGGGTACCCGGCCAAAATGAAAGGTTCTACCCGGTCGGGTACACGGTTTGGCACTTACCTTCCGGGTGGCGGTGACATCTAGGATCAGCAGCAGTCCTGTGACGGTGGCAGCATCTGTGGTGTCTTCAGCCGGCGGGGGAGCTGCAGGCTCACAGACACAGCTTACCTGCTTCGGTGCTGTGGAAGTGATTCCTGCAGCTCCCCCCGCCAGGTGAAGACACCTCTGATGCTGCCAACATCAGAGGACTGCTGCTGCTGATCCTAGATGTCTTAGGAAAGGTAAGTATAAAAGATTATTTCCAGCTGCCCTGACATTACCCGACGCCGGGTATTACCCGGCCAAGTCCACTTCTCAGTGGCCGGTTTCGAGTAATGTCCGGGTAGCTGGAAATGTGTCGGGTAACGCCGGGTACTCGGTACACCACTAATAGAGAACCTTAACAAAAAGGTAAGGAGGAGAACTTTGTAGGTGATCTGAAACTTGATGGGAAGCAAGGAGAGGGCTTTAAGGAGGAGGAGGAGATGAGCAGATACTGTTGTGGGAGAAAGGGAAATTATTCAAGCAGCAGAGTTTTGGATAGATTGCAAATGAGAAAGTTGTGAAACAGGGAGCCCTGTTAGCAGTATGTTAACCCATACGATAAGGGCATGCATTGGCGTTTTAGCAGTAGATTGACAGAGAAAAGGGCAAATCTTGGAAATATTACAGAGAAAGAATCGACAAACTTTAGCCAGTGTCGTGAATGAAGATAGAAAGGGAAGAGTCAAATGTTACTCCTAGGCAATGTGCTTTCATGACAGGATGATGGTAGTACTGTTTACTGCGATGGAGAAAGGTGATATTAGGCCAGATTTAGGGGGAAATATGAGGAGCTCAGTTTTAGACATTAGGTTTAAGGCAGAAGAGTGTCATCCATGGAGGATATAGCCAGGAGGCGACCCGAAACTAGGAACTAAATTGCAGGAGTGACGGTAGGGTGGATAGGTGTGTGTATCATCTGCATAGAGATGATATCAAGGGCCAAAATAGTTGATAAGGTCAACTAGTGATAGTATGTAGTGAGAGAGGTCCCAGAACAGAGTCCTGAGGTATACCAACAGACAAAACAACAGGAGACAAAGACACGTTAGCAACAGAGATGGAGAATGTGTGATGGAGAAGTATGATGAAAACCAGGATATAAGTTTGCTGCGGATACGAAGAAAGAGTTTAGAATATGAATGAGAAGAGTGATTGACAGTATCAAAAGCAGAAGAGAGATCAAGCAGGATTAGTAAGTAAAATGGACCTTGGGAATTTTCTTTATGTACATAATTGGTTACATTGGGAAAGCCAGATTGTGAAGGGCCCAGAGGAGCATGTGATTTAAGAATGTTGATCAAACGGGAGATCACAAGACGTTCTAGCAATTAGGAGGCAAATGGTAGGACGGATACAGGGCGATAGTTAGAAATTCACACAAGGTCAAGGTTATTTTTGAGAATAGGGGTGACCACTGCATGCTTAAAAGGAAGAGTTGAAAGAGCCAAAGGATATGGAGGAATTGAAGATGTGGGTGAGAGTGAGAATATAGGATTGAGAGGGCATGTGGTAGAGGGAGAAGAGAAGATCAGGTTCCAGCTTTGTGACAGGAGAAAAGGAGTCAAGAGTGCAATGAGATCTAGATAGAAAAAGAGAGAGGGGGAAGGGAGAGAACGAATCTACTTGTGGATGGCATCCACCTTGCCTCAAGTGAGCAAAGGCTTGAGGAGAAATAAAGGATGGATGTTAAGTGGGAGGAGAAAGTCAGTGGTGGGACTCAAATACATAGAAGACAGTGTGAATGAAATTGGAGTGTTGATGAGTGAGGAAAAAGTAGTGTTTGACCTTAAAAAAGGAGCAGAGTTTTACAGAACAGGACAAAGGTTTAGTGTAGAAAATCAGACTGTGAGATTTCCTCCATAGGTGTTAAGAGCAGCAGTGTGATGTGATGAAGTGTGATGAGAGCGTGCTTGTGAATTAAACCAATGCATGGGTTAGGCTGCGTCTATAGTAAGCACGCAACAGAAGGCAAAGTTAGCGCATGCCTGTCGCTCCAGCAATCCCTGCACTGAGGTCCGAGGCGACGGGGAGGCCCTGCATCGCTCGCACGCACTGTGGACGACCAAGCGTGTGCCCATGATAATCACGGCCTTAGAGGGATGAGTGTGTCAGAGCCTAGAAGGGGCATATAGATGATGGAGGAGGAGGGAGGAGGAGATGATAGCATTGTAAGAGTTAACAAGATAGTTAGTTTAAGCAGAAAGTGAGGAGAGGTTAGAGATAAGGGTAGATGTCAGAGGAGAGAGTTCAATTAAGCTGAGGTATCGAGTAGGACAGGGGTGAGGGGAATGAGAAGTGGTGGATGATGAGAGCAGAAGAGGTCATGTACAAATAGACCATGTTAGTCGTAGAGCAGACATTCCAGAGGGCACGTGAGAAGGGAAGAGTAAAGTGAGACAAGGAATGTGGATTACATTAGATGGGTTAATACGCTTAGCAGGGAGGTGGAGAGAGGCAAGAGGCAGAGGGTGGTGTAGGGGTAGAGGAAGAGATGTTGCATGTACCTTGTCAGAACATTAAAGAACGTCAATTCACACTGGTGCAGAGTTGATGATGAAATGCTGAATCCAGTTCACGTCCAATTCAATTTTAACAGAACTTTTTCATTCTTCATTACTGCAAAAAAAAAAAAGTAAAAAACAATGCATTACTATTTTCAAAATGGATTGAATTCCCCCACCAATGACTATGTGTTACCAATATATCCCTCTCAGTCTCACTGCAGCACATACTGTACCAGTGTGAAAGTAAGAAGGTACACAGTACCGGTAAAACAATACGTGCCGGTACTATGCACCATATGAATTATAAGGGGATGTAAATCTCCCAGTCTCTCTCCATATCCGCAACAGAGCGGGCTCCGGTCAGTGGCATGGATGCCCATATATGGGTATGCTCATATTTGGGCATCCCATGTCACTGACCGGAGCCGGCTCTGAGTATAGGGATATATGCGGAGACGCAGAGGTGCAAGGAAATGGGAGGAGGCACGGTGAGAAACAGGGAGAGACCACAGGAAGATAGAGGGCAACAACTTCCACAAGGTACTTGTATGGGTATAATTGTTTGTATTTTGTGCAGAGGGGGTAATTTCAGATAAAATACAATTCTCCACCCTCTACGAAACAATTCCACTTTGTTCAGTAAGCCAGAAAGTCTTGGTCCCATGTGGACTGAATTTAATGCAAATAAGGTCCTTAATACACAAGTAAAGAATAAAGTTACTTATTCTCTACTGTAAGAAGTGCCACATTGCCCACTATTTGGGTCCTGTGCCCAGATTGTGACCATGCATGGCAGAGGTGAGATTCCCCCAACTCCAATTTGCTACACTCTCCAAGAGAGATAATTGTGATCAGAGGTGGAACTAGGGGAGGGTGTGAGCAGGGTCACTGCCCAGGGAGTAACCTGACTGGGGGCACGGAAATCTCATTTAGTGCATATGTTGCGGCACTGCATTGATTGACCGGTCAATCTGCACTGCTGCCTGTCACAGTGACATCCTGATCGGGCACTGTGATCAGCTATAGCACTGACCCAGGTGAGATAGTTCAGCACTTTACAAGGAGGGAACAGATGTTGTGGGTGACAGATGCTGGAGGTAGGCCAAGACTGTTGGCCAGAGTAACGTGGAGACTTACTGCACTCTGCATGCCCATCCTCTCCCTGACATCAGGGGAAGGAAGTGGCCCTGGGGTGTGTGTAGGTATGCCAGATGTCAGTGTATGCATAAGTAAGTATGCCTGTGTAGTGGGAGGTGTAGGGGCGTTAAGCTGGAGGACTTAAAACAGGCACAAAAGCACATAGATACCTCTGATTATACCGCACCAAATGCTGATAATATCATGCTGTAGCTGCACTTTACAGAAGATGATGCAGATGTCATCATTGGTTGGTGGGTTCATTAAATCAATCCATCATATCATAACCACACTGTGCATATGATGTACTGAATCAGTAACACCAGGAAGACATCTCCATGTTAGGAGTAGAGTTGAAGTTAACAGAATATGTCCAGCACTGTGGTGTGTAGCCCATAAATAATAATTGTGCACATTACCAGAACAACATACTGTCAACTGCAAGATCATTTTGCTGCTTGTAGCGTATGCTCATCCTGTACAGTGTTGTAGTAGATCCGTCTCTTCAGTGTTCACTGCAACAAAAGTAAGACATTGCATTAATATTACAGACGTTTGGGGGCTGAAATCTCACTTCGCTGCGGACAATTTCCCTTTGCATAAGATTCTTGTGATTATGTCAATGATGATCAATAACTGCATCATAACACAGCCGCTCTATACAGAAGATGTACTTGCTCTCATTGGTCATTGAGGTAATACGTCACACAATGTACAGATATAGCAAGGATTATTTCTCCCACTTGTGCATTATGGCATTATGATGGGAAATGTTGTGAGATTCTGCATTATCAGCATCACTGAATCTTTTGGAAATTAATTCTATGTTTTAATGCAATATTATGGGTGATCAGCCGGTAAAATAATAATAGCTTGCTGTATCTGTAGCCATGCTCTACCCATGATGTGCTGAACCAATGACTGCAGAGAGATTCAGAGTGGTAAACATGACTGGAACGCATCTCTGAATAATGGGCAGCAAAGCAGTGCAGAATAGGAGGTGAAAGTATTTAAAATGGAAGATCCTTAGCAGCTGTGTGGGGAGTAGACAGTACAGACTGACCAAGTAAATGGTAAAAGGAGTAACTTCAACATTACTTGGCTTTGTTCTCCACATTGAAGCTTTCCTCCTCTTTAAATCACTAATACTGATGCCATGTGTAACCTGTACTGAAAGTTATATAATCTACTGGCCTAGATGAAACCATATGATGCAAACAGGATCCATCCCACTCCAGATTCATAGAATTGAACCACCTCAACCTTTCATAACAATCACATAGAACTGCAGCTGTGCGCTACTGCACATGTTCTTGTTATGAATGGTAGTAGATGTGGTCCTTGGGTCTTTACTTCATACTGTAGCCACCCTCTACTCATGATGTATTGAATCAACGAAAACTTGCATGGTTCAGATCACAGGAAGGGGTAGAGTAGAGATGAAAATATTCAATGTGAAACCCGTAGCAGCCGGATTGTGTGGAGTCAATAAAACGACAAATACTAAATGGTAAATGAGAAATATACACATTGCTTATCTGTCTCTGTGTAGTAATTTTCCTTCTCTTCAACTGTCCTTCAAATTTTCTCTTTTGCAAGAAAAGGAACACATGGCTTCAATATTCACTTCTGTTCTGCAGTCATCCCTCCTGAAATAAAAGTTAAGCATTGCATTGTTATTATGATAATACATACAATAAACCTTGCTCCAAACCATTTGATGCAAAGCAAATCCACCTCCCACCCACAGCTGTGCTCCTTCTAGAGCATGCATGTCAAACTCCAGTCCTCGAGGGTCCCAAACAGGCCAGGTTTTCAGTAGGGATATCCTGAAAACCTGGCCTGTTTGCTGCCCTCGAGGACTGGAGTTTGACATCCTTGTTCTTGAGCTTCTACCACGCAAGTCATCCATGTGAGTGACACTGTACTGCAGTCCTGGTCTGCACACAATCTACTGAATCAATGACATCACACTGTAAAGGCAATCTACAAGATGTATTAGTTGTCCACACTTCCGAAATGTTACTTTTATGTCCAAATCACTTATTCCCATGACCTGATATTTGTATTTGTTATTTATAGGATTGTCACAAAGAGTTGATGAGGTCACCAAATGATAGTATGTAGAGAGAAAGAGAGATCTCAGAACAGAGCCCTGATGTATACCCACAGACAGATCAATAGAAGACGAAGACATGTTAGCAACAGAGATGGAGAATGTGTGACAGGAAAGTTATGATGAAAACCAGGATAGAACTGTGTTACGGATACCAAGAGAGAGTTTAGAATATGAAGGAGGAGAGTGATTGAGAGCATCAAACGCAGCAGATAGATCAAGTAGGATTAGTAGGGAAAAGTGACCTTGGGAATTTGCTTTAAGCACAGTCTGTAGAACGAGCTGTACGAAAGGCAGGTTGTAAAGGATCCAGGAGGGAATGTGATTTAAGAATGTTGACATTCTAGCAATTAGGAGACAAACAGCAGGAGGGATACAGGGCGGTAGTTAGTAAGGCACATAGGGTGTAGGTTGTTTCTGAGAAAAGGGTGACCACTACAGGCTTAAAGTAAGAGGGTAAAGAGCCAGAGAATAGGGAGGAATTGAAGATGTGGGTGAGAGTGGGGACTAAGAGATGCAGTAAGGTGTGAGGGGATACGATCTAGAGGGCATGTGGTAGAGGGAGAAGAGAAGATGATTAGCTTCCAGCTCTGTAAGAGAAGAAAAGGAGTCAAATGCAGAAGGAGAATTAGGTAGAAGGAGAGAAGGGGGAAGGGACAGAAGGAATCTCCTTGTGGGTGGCATCCACCTTGCCTCTGAAGTAGTCAAATGCTTGAGGAGAAGTGAAGGAAGGATGGCAAGTGTGAGGAGAAGGTTAGTGGAGGGAGTCAAATACAGGGAAAAAAAGACAGCGTAAATTAAATTTGAGTGTTGATGAATGTGAAAAAAAAGTAGTGTGGTTTGGCCCCAGAGAGCAGCTTTATACAGGACTGGAGACATTTTTACTGTAGAAAAATCAAATATCAATTGTGTGATTTCCTTCATAGGCATTAAGAACAGCGAGTGGAAGTGTGATGAACATGTTTGGGAATTTAGCCAAGGGTGTGGGTTAGAGGGACGAGTGTGTCAGAGCTTGAAGGGGCATATAGAGGATAGCATTGTAAGAGTTAATAAGATTGTCAGTTTAAGCAGAAAGAGAGAGAGAGAGCAGAGAGGTTAGAGTAGATGTCAGAGGAGAGTTTAATTAAGCAGAGGAAAATCAGTGGGACAGGTAAGATGGGGTGAGGGGAATGACTGATTGTGAATGATGAGAGCAGAAGAGGTCATGTACAACTAGAGCCTTGTTAGTCAGAGAACGGACATTCCAGAGGGCATAGGAGAAGGGAAGAGAAAAGTAAGGAAAGGAATGTGGATTACATTAGATAGGTTAACACTCTTAGCAGGGAGGCAGAGGCAGGGAGACCCGATGTGTATATGAGCAGGTTCAAGATTATAAGAGATATCCCACACATCAGCAAACATAGAAGGAGACACAGAGATAGGTGTAGAGAGAGACAGAGATAGCTCTATGTAGAGAGAGAGGGACGTAGAGAGAATGAGACAGATAGGCGCAGAGAGAGGGGGCGCAGAGAGAGAGGGGGCGCAGAGAGAGAGGGGGCACAGAGAGAGAGGGGGCGCAGAGAGGGGGCGCAGAGAGAGAGGGGGCGCAGAGAGAGAGGGGGCGCAGAGAGAGAGGGGGCGCAGAGAGAGAGGGGGCGCAGAGAGAGAGGGGGCGCAGAGAGAGAGGGGGCGCAGAGAATAGGATGTACATGAGTGCTTTTCATTGAGCAGTGCAGAAATAGCTGCAATAGAGGTCTGTACAAATGGTGCAGTGTGTAGACACATGCAAAGGTAGGGGAAGGAAAGAGGAGAACATGTGGATAAAAGCAGGAGTGTGGAAGTTAGAGAAATTAGAAAAGTTTAACAGAGGAGTGAGGAAACAGCAAGCAGAGAGAACAAGAGAGAGGTTACATTGGGATGACGTTCTGTGGTAGAGAGAAAATGCTAGGAGAGAGCTTTCAAATATTAGAGGACATGACTTGAGGGAGCAAATGTATAAATCAAAACCTGAGGGGGAGGTATAGCACGAAAGCTTGCACAGCAGATTATAGTCTTAAAGTTGCGTGTACCTGTCAGGGCATTCAAGAAGGTAAATTCTCACAAGTGCAGAGTTCATGATGAAATGCTGAATCCAGTTCCCCTCCAATTTAATTTTAATATAACTTATCCATTCTTCATTACTGCAAAAAGCAAACAAAACAAAACCACATTGCATTACTATTTTCAAAATGGATTGAATGGCATATTCAACAGTGACTGTGTGATGCCAATATTCCCCACTCACTCGTAGTGAAGCACTTATTGTACTAGTGTTGAAAGTAGGCCGGTAGAGTCAGGTACGCAGTACTGATAAAACAATAAGTGCGCGTCGTAAGTACCAGCTCCGCAACAGTGCGGGCATCACATTAGTGACGTGGATGAACATATATGGATAAGCCCATATTAAGGCATCACGTGACCAGAGCCGTCACTGACTGGGTATACGTAAAGACGCAGGGAGATGCAAGGAAAGGGAGGGAGAGAGACAGGGAGAAGATGGGAAACGGAGGGAGGCACGGATGGAGAGAGGGAGTTCTTCCGAGCTTCTGCTGGCCTCTCTCTTTCACTGGTGCATGCCGGGAGCTGGTCCCAACATCCACAAAGTGTGTGTGTATTATTGGTTGTATTTTATGGGGGTAGGAGGGTAGTGTGTATATTGTGTGTGTGGGAGTATTATATTGTGTGTAGAGGTGCAGAGGAGAGTACTAGATTGTGTATCTTGTGTAAGGGTGTTGTGTATATTGTGTTTGGAGCTATAATATTATTGGAGAGATTAGTATTGAGGAGGTATTATAGTGTGTATTGTGGGGAGTATTAGTGTGTGTATTGTTTGTGGGTGACAGATGCTGGGGTATGCAGCAATCCCTGCACTGAGGTCCGAGGCGGCTCTGCATCGCTCGCACGCACTGTGGATGACCAAGCATGTGCCCATGATAATCATGGCCTTAGAGGGATGAGTGTGTCAGAGCCTAGAAGGGGCATATATATGATGGAGGAGGGAGGAGGAGGGAGGAGGAGGAGATGATAGCATTGTAAAAGTTAACAAGATAGTTAGTTTAAGCAGAAAGTGAGGAGAGGTTAGAGATAAGGGTAGATGTCAGAGGAGAGAGTTCAATTAAGCTGAGGTATCGAGTAGGACAGGGGTGAGGGGAATGAGAAGTGGTGGATGATGAGAGCAGAAGAGGTCATGTACAAATAGACCTTGTTAGTCAGAGAGCAGACATTCCAGAGGGCACGTGAGAAGTGAAGAGTAAAGTGAGACATGGAATGTGGATTACATTAGATGGGTTAATACGCTTAGCAGGGAGGTGGAGAGAGAGGCAAGAGGCAGAGGGTGGTGTAGGGGTAGAGGAAGAGATGTTGCATGTACCTTGTCAGAACATTAAAGAACGTCAATTCACACTGGTGCAGAGTTGATGATGAAATGCTGAATCCAGTTCACGTCCAATTCAATTTTAACAGAACTTTTTCATTCTTCATTACTGCAAAAAAAAATGGATTGAATTCCCCCACCAATGACTATGTGTTACCAATATATCCCTCTCAGTCCCACTGCAGCACATACTGTACCAGTGTGAAAGTAAGAAGGTACACAGTACCGGTAAAACAATACGTGCCGGTACTATGCACCATATGAATTATAAGGGGATGTAAATCTCCCAGTCTCTCTCCATATCCGCAACAGAGCGGGCTCCGGTCAGTGGCATGGATGCCCATATATGGGTATGCTCATATTTGGGCATCCCATGTCACTGACCGGAGCCGGCTCTGAGTATAGGGATATATGCGGAGACGCAGAGGTGCAAGGAAATGGGAGGAGGCACGGTGAGAAACAGGGAGAGACCACAGGAAGATAGAGGGCAACAACTTCCACAAGGTACTTGTATGGGTATAATTGTTTGTATTTTGTGCAGAGGGGGTAATTTCAGATAAAATACAATTCTCCACCCTCTACGAAACAATTCCACTTTGTTCAGTAAGCCAGAAAGTCTTGGTCCCATGTGGACTGAATTTAATGCAAATAAGGTCCTTAATACACAAGTAAAGAATAAAGTTACTTATTCTCTACTGTAAGAAGTGCCACATTGCCTACTATTTGGGTCCTGTGCCCAGAATGTGACCATGCATGGCAGAGGTGAGATTCCCCCAACTCCAATTTGCTACACTCTCCAAGAGAGATAATTGTGATCAGAGGTGGAACTAGGGGAGGGTGTGAGCAGGGTCACTGCCCAGGGAGTAACCTGACTGGGGGCACGGAAATCTCATTTAGTGCATATGTTGCGGCACTGCATTGATTGACCGGTCAATCTGCACTGCTGCCTGTCACAGTGACATCCTGATCGGGCACTGTGATCAGCTATAGCACTGACCCAGGTGAGATAGTTCAGCACTTTACAAGGAGGGAACAGATGTTGTGGGTGACAGATGCTGGAGGTAGGCCAAGACTGTTGGCCAGAGTAACGTGGAGACTTACTGCACTCTGCATGCCCATCCTCTCCCTGACATCAGGGGAAGGAAGTGGCCCTGGGGTGTGTGTAGGTATGCCAGATGTCAGTGTATGCATAAGTAAGTATGCCTGTGTAGTGGGAGGTGTAGGGGCGTTAAGCTGGAGGACTTAAAACAGGCACAAAAGCACATAGATACCTCTGATTATACCGCACCAAATGCTGATAATATCATGCTGTAGCTGCACTTTACAGAAGATGATGCAGATGTCATCATTGGTTGGTGGGTTCATTAAATCAATCCATCATATCATAACCACACTGTGCATATGATGTACTGAATCAGTAACACCAGGAAGACATCTCCATGTTAGGAGTAGAGTTGAAGTTAACAGAATATGTCCAGCACTGTGGTGTGTAGCCCATAAATAATAATTGTGCACATTACCAGAACAACATACTGTCAACTGCAAGATCATTTTGCTGCTTGTAGCGTATGCTCATCCTGTACAGTGTTGTAGTAGATCCGTCTCTTCAGTGTTCACTGCAACAAAAGTAAGACATTGCATTAATATTACAGACGTTTGGGGGCTGAAATCTCACTTCGCTGCGGACAATTTCCCTTTGCATAAGATTCTTGTGATTATGTCAATGATGATCAATAACTGCATCATAACACAGCCGCTCTATACAGAAGATGTACTTGCTCTCATTGGTCATTGAGGTAATACGTCACACAATGTACAGATATAGCAAGGATTATTTCTCACACTTGTGCATTATGGCATTATGATGGGAAATGTTGTGAGATTCTGCATTATCAGCATCACTGAATCTTTTGGAAATTAAGTGATATTCTATGTTTTAATGCAATATTATGGGTGATCAGCCGGTAAAATAATAATAGCTTGCTGTATCTGTAGCCATGCTCTACCCATGATGTGCTGAACCAATGACTGCAGAGAGATTCAGAGTGCTAAACATGACTGGAACGCATCTCTGAATAATGGGCAGCAAAGCAGTGCAGAATAGGAGGTGAAAGTAATTAAAATGGAAGACCCTTAGCAGCTGTGTGGAGAGTAGACAGTACAGACTGACCAAGTAAATGGTAAAAGGAGTAACTTCAACATTACTTGGCTTTGTTCTCCACATTGAAGCTTTCCTCCTCTTTAAATCACTAATACTGATGCCATGTGTAACCTGTACTGAGAGTTATATAATCTACTGGCCTAGATGAAACCATATGATGCAAACAGGATCCATCCCACTCCAGATTCATAGAATTGAACCACCTCAACCTTTCATAACAATCACATAGAACTGCAGCTGTGCGCTACTGCACATGTTCTTGTTAAGAATGGTAGTAGATGTGGTCCTTGGGTCTTTACTTCATACTGTAGCCACCCTCTACTCATGATGTATTGAATCAACGAAAACTTGCATGGTTCAGATCACAGGAAGGGGTAGAGTAGAGATGAAAATATTCAATGTGAAACCCGTAGCAGCCGGATTGTGTGGAGTCAATAAAACGACAAATACTAAATGGTAAATGAGAAATATACACATTGCTTATCTGTCTCTGTGTAGTAATTTTCCTTCTCTTCAACTGTCCTTCAAATTTTCTCTTTTGCAAGAAAAGGAACACATGGCTTCAATATTCACTTCTGTTCTGCAGTCATCCCTCCTGAAATAAAAGTTAAGCATTGCATTGTTATTATGATAATACATACAATAAACCTTGCTCCAAACCATTTGATGCAAAGCAAATCCACCTCCCACCCACAGCGGTGCTCCTTCTAGAGCATGCATGTCAAACTCCAGTCCTCGAGGGTCCCAAACAGGCCAGGTTTTCAGTAGGGATATCCTGAAAACCTGGCCTGTTTGCTGCCCTCGAGGACTGGAGTTTGACATCCTTGTTCTTGAGCTTCTACCACGCAAGTCATCCATGTGAGTGACACTGTACTGCAGTCCTGGTCTGCACACAATCTACTGAATCAATGACATCACACTGTAAAGGCAATCTACAAGATGTATTAGTTGTCCACACTTCCGAAATGTTACTTTTATGTCCAAATCACTTATTCCCATGACCTGATATTTGTATTTGTTATTTATAGGATTGTCACAAAGAGTTGATGAGGTCACCAAATGATAGTATGTAGAGAGAAAGAGAGATCTCAGAACAGAGCCCTGATGCAATAGAAGACGAAGACATGTTAGCAACAGAGATGGAGAATGTGTGACAGGAAAGTTATGATGAAAACCAGGATAGAACTGTGTTACGGATACCAAGAGAGAGTTTAGAATATGAAGGAGGAGAGTGATTGAGAGCATCAAACGCAGCAGATAGATCAAGTAGGATTAGTAGGGAAAAGTGACCTTGGGAATTTGCTTTAAGCACAGTCTGTAGAACGAGCTGTACGAAAGGCAGGTTGTAAAGGATCCAGGAGGGCATGTGATTTAAGAATGTTGACATTCTAGCAATTAGGAGACAAACAGCAGGAGGGATATAGGGCGGTAGTTAGTAAGGCACATAGGGTGTAGGTTGTTTCTGAGAAAAGGGTGACCACTACAGGCTTAAAGTAAGAGGGTAAAGAGCCAGAGAATAGGGAGGACTTGAAGATGTGGGTGAGAGTGGGGACTAAGAGATGCAGTAAGGTGTGAGGGGATACGATCTAGAGGGCATGTGGTAGAGGGAGAAGAGAAGATGATTAGCTTCCAGCTCTGTAAGAGAAGAAAAGGAGTCAAATGCAGAAGGAGAATTAGGTAGAAGGAGAGAAGGGGGAAGGGACAGAAGGAATCTCCTTGTGGGTGGCATCCACCTTGCCTCTGAAGTAGTCAAATGCTTGAGGAGAAGTGAAGGAAGGATGGCAAGTGTGAGAAGAAGGTTAGTGGAGGGAGTCAAATACAGGGGAAAAAAGACAGCGTAAATTAAATTTGTGTGTTGATGAATGTGGAAAAAAAAGTAGTGTGGTTTGGCCCAAGAGAGCAGCTTTATACAGGACTGGAGACATTTTTACTGTAGAAAAATCAAACATCAAGTGTGAGATTTCCTTCATAGGCATTAAGAACAGCGAGTGGAAGTGTGATGAACATGTTTGGGAATTTAGCCAAGGGTGTGGGTTAGAGGGACGAGTGTGTCAGAGCTTGAAGGGGCATATAGAGGATAGCATTGTAAGAGTTAATAAGATTGTCAGTTTAAGCAGAAAGAGAGAGAGAGAGAGCAGAGAGGTTAGAGTAGATGTCAGAGGAGAGTTTAATTAAGCAGAGGAAAATCAGTGGGACAGGTAAGATGGGGTGAGGGGAATGACTGATTGTGAATGATGAGAGCAGAAGAGGTCATGTACAACTAGAGCCTTGTTAGTCAGAGAACGGACATTCCAGAGGGCATAGGAGAAGGGAAGAGAAAAGTAAGGAAAGGAATGTGGATTACATTAGATAGGTTAACACTCTTAGCAGGGAGGCAGAGGCAGGGAGACCCGATGTGTATATGAGCAGGTTCAAGATTATAAGAGATATCCCACACATCAGCAAACATAGAAGGAGACACAGAGATAGGTGTAGAGAGAGCCAGAGATAGCTCTATGTAGAGAGAGAGGGACGTAGAGAGAATGAGACAGATAGGCGCAGAGAGAGGGGGCGCAGAGAGAGAGGGGGCGCAGAGAGAGAGGGGGCGCAGAGAGAGAGGGGGCGCAGAGAGAGAGGGGGCGCAGAGAGAGAGGGGGCGCAGAGAGAGAGGGGGCGCAGAGAGAGAGGGGGCGCAGAGAGAGAGGGGGCGCAGAGAGAGAGGGGGCGCAGAGAGAGAGGGGGCGCAGAGAGAGAGGGGGCGCAGAGAGAGAGGGGGCGCAGAGAGAGAGGGGGCGCAGAGAGAGAGGGGGCGCAGAGAGAGAGGGGTGCAGAGAGAGAGGGGGCGCAGAGAGAGGGGGCGCAGAGAATAGGATGTACATGAGTGCTTTTCATTGAGCAGTGCAGAAATAGCTGCAATAGAGGTCTGTACAAATGGTGCAGTGTGTAGACACATGCAAAGGTAGGGGAAGGAAAGAGGAGAACATGTGGATAAAAGCAGGAGTGTGGAAGTTAGAGAAATTAGAAAAGTTTAACAGAGGAGTGAGGAAACAGCAAGCAGAGAGAACAAGAGAGAGGTTACATTGGGATGACGTTCTGTGGTAGAGAGAAAATGCTAGGAGAGAGCTTTCAAATATTAGAGGACATGACTTGAGGGAGCAAATGTATAAATCAAAACCTGAGGGGGAGGTATAGCACGAAAGCTTGCACAGCAGATTATAGTCTTAAAGTTGCGTGTACCTGTCAGGGCATTCAAGAAGGTAAATTCTCACAAGTGCAGAGTTCATGATGAAATGCTGAATCCAGTTCCCCTCCAATTTAATTTTAATATAACTTATCCATTCTTCATTACTGCAAAAAGCAAACAAAACAAAACCACATTGCATTACTATTTTCAAAATGGATTGAATGGCATATTCAACAGTGACTGTGTGATGCCAATATTCCCCACTCACTCGTAGTGAAGCACTTATTGTACTAGTGTTGAAAGTAGGCCGGTAGAGTCAGGTACGCAGTACTGATAAAACAATAAGTGCGCGTCGTAAGTACCAGCTCCGCAACAGTGCGGGCATCACATTAGTGACGTGGATGAACATATATGGATAAGCCCATATTAAGGCATCACGTGACCAGAGCCGTCACTGACTGGGTATACGTAAAGACGCAGGGAGATGCAAGGAAAGGGAGGGAGAGAGACAGGGAGAAGATGGGAAACGGAGGGAGGCACGGATGGAGAGAGGGAGTTCTTCCGAGCTTCTGCTGGCCTCTCTCTTTCACTGGTGCATGCCGGGAGCTGGTCCCAACATCCACAAAGTGTGTGTGTATTATTGGTTGTATTTTATGGGGGTAGGAGGGTAGTGTGTATATTGTGTGTGTGGGAGTATTATATTGTGTGTAGAGGTGCAGAGGAGAGTACTAGATTGTGTATCTTGTGTAAGGGTGTTGTGTATATTGTGTTTGGAGCTATAATATTATTGGAGAGATTAGTATTGAGGAGGTATTATAGTGTGTATTGTGGGGAGTATTAGTGTGTGTATTGTTTGTGGGTGACAGATGCTGGGGTATGCAGCAATCCCTGCACTGAGGTCCGAGGCGGCTCTGCATCGCTCGCACGCACTGTGGATGACCAAGCATGTGCCCATGATAATCATGGCCTTAGAGGGATGAGTGTGTCAGAGCCTAGAAGGGGCATATAAATATATAATGGAGGAGGGAGGAGGGAGGAGGAGGAGATGATAGCATTGTAAAAGTTAACAAGATAGTTAGTTTAAGCAGAAAGTGAGGAGAGGTTAGAGATAAGGGTAGATGTCAGAGGAGAGAGTTCAATTAAGCTGAGGTATCGAGTAGGACAGGGGTGAGGGGAATGAGAAGTGGTGGATGATGAGAGCAGAAGAGGTCATGTACAAATAGACCTTGTTAGTCAGAGAGCAGACATTCCAGAGGGCACGTGAGAAGTGAAGAGTAAAGTGAGACATGGAATGTGGATTACATTAGATGGGTTAATACGCTTAGCAGGGAGGTGGAGAGAGAGAGGCAAGAGGCAGAGAGTGGTGTAGGGGTTGAGGAAGAGATGTTGCATGTACCTTATCAGAACATTAAAGAACATCAATTCACACTGGTGCAGAGTTGATGATGATTCCAGTTCACCTCCAATTCAATTTTAACAGAACTTTTTCATTCTTCATTACTGCAAAAAAAAAAGTATAAAACATTGCATTACTATTTTCAAAATGGATTGAATTCCCCCAACAATAACTATGTGTTACCAATATATCCCTCTCAGTCCCACTGCAGCACATACTGTACCAGTGTGAAAGTAGGAAGGTACACAGTAACGGTAAAACAATACGTGCCGGTACTATGCACCATATGAATTATAAGGGGATGTAAATCTCCCAGTCTCTCTCCATATCCGCAACAGAGTGGGCTCCGGTCAGTGGCATGGATGCCCATATATGGGTATGCTCATATTTGGGCATCCCATGTCACTGACCGGAGCCGGCTCTGAGTATAGGGATATATGCGGAGACGCAGAGGTGCAAGGAAATGGGAGGAGGCACGGTGAGAAACAGGGAGAGACCACAGGAAGATAGAGGGCAACAACTTCCACAAGGTACGTGTATGTGTATAATTGTTTGTATTTTGTGCAGAGGGGGTAATTTCAGATAAAATACAATTCTCCACCCTCTACGAAACAATTCCACTTTGTTCAGTAAGCCAGAAAGTCTTGGTCCCATGGGGACTGAATTTTAATGCAAATAAGGTCCTTAATACACAAGTAAAGAATATAGTTACTTATTCTCTACTGTAAGAAGTGCCACATTGCCCACTATTTGGGTCCTGTGCCCAGATTGTGACCATGCATGGCAGAGGTGAGATTCCACCAACACCAATTTGCTACACTCTCCAAGAGAGATAATTGTGGTCAGAGGTGGAACTAGGGGAGGGGGTGAGCAGGGTCACTGCCCAGGGAGTAACCTGACAGGGGGCACGGAAATCTCATTTAGTGCATATGGTGCGGCACTGCATTGATTGACCGGTCAATCTGCACTGCTGCCTGTCACAGTGACATCATGATCGGGCACTGTGATCAGCTATAGCACTGACCCAGGTGAGATAGTTCAGCACTTTACAAGGAGGGAACAGATGTTGTGGGTGACAGATGCTGGGGGTAGGCCAAGACTGTTGGCCAGAGTAACGTGGAGACTTACTGCACTCTGCATGCCCATCCTCTCCCTGACATCAGGGGAAGGAAGTGGCCCTGGGGTGTGTGTAGGTATGCCAGATGTCAGTGTATGCATAAGTAAGTATGTCTGTGTAGTGGGAGGTGTAGGGGCGTTAAGCTGGAGGACTTAAAACAGGCACACATCTCACTTCGCTGCGGACAATTTCCCTTTGCATAAGATTCTTGTGATTATGTCAATGATGATCAATAACTGCATCATAACACAGCTGCTCTATACAGAAGATGTACTTGCTATCAATGGTCATGGAGGTAATACGTCACACAATGTACAGATATAGCAAGGATTATTTCTTCCTCTGGTGCATTATGGCATTATGATGGGAAATGTTGTGAGATTCTGCATTATCAGCATCACTGAATCTTTTGGAAATTAAGTGATATTCTATGTTTTAATGCAATATTATGGATGATCAGCCGGTAAAATAATAAAAGCTTTCTGTATCTGTAGCCATGCTCTACCCATGATGTGCTGAATCAATGACTGCAGAGAGATTCAGAGTGGTAAACATGACTGGAACGCATCTCTAAATAATGGGCAGCAAAGCAGTGCAGAATAGGAGGTGAAAGTATTTAAAATGGAAGACCCTTAGCAGCTGTGTGGGGAGTAGACAGTACAGACTGACCAAGTAAATGGTAAAAGGAGTAACTTCAACATTACTTGGCTTTGTTCTCCACATTGAAGCTTTCCTCCTCTTTACATCACTAATACTGATGCCATGTGTAACCTGTACTGAGAGTTATATAATCTACTGGCCTAGATGAAACCATGTGATGCAAACAGGATCCATCCCACTCCAGATTCATAGAATTGAACCACCTCAACCTTTCATAACAATCACATAGAACTGCAGCTGTGCGCTACTGCACATGTTCTTGTTATGAATGGTAGTAGATGTGGTCCTTGGGTCTTTATTTCATACTGTAGCCACACTCTACTCATGATGTATTGAATCAATGAAAACTTGCATGGTTCAGATCACAGGAAGGGGTAGAGTAGAGATGAAAATGTTCAATGTGAAACCCGTAGCAGCCGGATTGTGTGGAGTCAATAAAACGACAAATACTAAATGGTAAATGAGAAATATACACATTGCTTATCTGTCTCTGTGTAGTAATTTTCATTCTGTTCAACTGTCCTTCAAATTTTCTCTTTTGCAAGAAAAGGAACACATGGCTTCAATATTCACTTCTGTTCTGCAGTCATCCCTCCTGAAATAAAAGTTAAGCATTGCATTGTTATTATGATAATACATACAATAAACCTTGCTCCAAACCATTTGATGCAAAGCAAATCCACCTCCCACCCACAGCTGTGCTCCGTCTAGAGCATGCATGTCAAACTCCAGTCCTCGAGGGTCCCAAACAGGCCAGGTTTTCAGTAGGGATATCCTGAAAACCTGGCCTGTTTGCTGCCCTCGAGGACTGGAGTTTGACATCCTTGTTCTTGAGCTTCTACCACGCAAGTCATCCATGTGAGTGACACTGTACTGCAGTCCTGGTCTGCACACAATCTACTGAATCAATGACATCACACTGTAAAGGCAATCTACAAGATGTATTAGTTGTCCACACTTCCGAAATGTTACTTTTATGTCCAAATCACTTATTCCCATGACCTGATATTTGTATTTGTTATTTATAGGATTTTCACATGTATTACTACTGTGAAACGCTATATACATTAATAGTGCTATATAAATAAATACATACACATTTATATATAATAATAATAACAGCATGTTCTTTTAAAGCGCTGCTAGTTTTACGTAGCGCTATACAGAGACATTTTGCAGACACAAGTCCCTGCCCCATAGAGCTTACAATCTATGACATTGGTGCCTGAGGCACAGAGGATATGAAGTGACTTGCCCAAGGTCACACACACACAAATATATATACATAAATATATACATATATACACACACACACACACACACACACACACACACACATATATATGAAAACTAACACAGAAAAAAAGAATCCCCTGAATAGCACTCTAACATACACAAATTGTATCAATAAAGGTTTATTAATCACATACACATAAATGGTTAAAATGAGGAGCAGTGGTGACCTACAAAGCTGTTATAAACTGAACCTTAAGGTGTGGGGAAAAATGCTACACTGCAGTAATAAGTACAAAGTATGTAAATAAAGTGTAGAGGCAAGAAATATATGGAAATGAGAACACTCAGACCGGCCGGTCAAGTACTACCTAAGTTGAAGCCCCCTGTGTGAAGTGCTTGTATGAAACTAGTGTATAACTAACAAGCAAATGCTTGTCCGGGGGCTTAACATATAGACAGTTGATAGATGTATTTGAAGTTGCATATTCTGTGCCGTGGATTAATCAGTATACTGAAAGCAACTGAGGATGGTACAGTAGCTGTGATAGGTTGGCCTCATAGCTCCTCCTTCAATGGAGGAATCGGCTCACATAGCACTTAAATCCCTAAATGCCCAGAGAAAAAAATAAGCATGCAGTACTTAAAGTGAAAGTAAAATGAGAAATGAAATAAAATAAACACACACATTGAAAAATCACTCACCCGACTGAGAGCGCCTTCTACAGAGCGCTGTACCACTGCTCAGCTAGCAGCTAAAACTGTCTCATTTTCCCACCATTGAAGTTTACACATGTCCACGCCCCACTCTAACAAGACGCTGTGTACGGAAGCTCGCAGGAGACAAACTAGTGAGAGAAGGTGTAGCTGCTAGCCACACTCCACGAGGTGCATTGTGGGAAATGTAGTTCTTTGCCTGCTAGCTTCTCTGACTGGTTACTGATTACGTGATGTCACTAGGGGCGGGATTAGTGTGTTGCAATGTAACGGCCCGGCTGTATGATTGTCACAGAAGGGGGGAGCCTGAGAATGTCACGGATTTAATTACACATGTAATGATGTAATAACACAGCCATGAACTAAGCCAGTATACATATGGTCATGTGATATTTATAATGCATTTATTAACATTATTGTGTGGATTTGGGCTGAATTAAACTTGTATGGGATTGTCACTTTAATATCACAGTACCACTACTGTTTTAACACTTATAATGACCTCCTGATTACAGATTATTAGGGACAGACTTAAAAAGGCCTGTGTAAATATTTATTATAGAGTGGCCTCTTTACTTTATAATATCAGGGAGTATCAGACAGGCCTGTGTTTATTTTTAATATACATTAGGGTGACCTGACTCCAGATTATTGGCCTTTCCCTCTGACAAATGCATATTTTCCTATACTGTGTTAATTTTGTTAGAACAAAATAAATATTCATGCGCTAAATGACAGTACCAGTGTGAGTCCCAATAAGAAGTAGTGAGGTAAAAAACCATGGTACCAGCAACATATGTAACTGATGGGGAGGGTGCTAAAATATATGGAGTGTGGCGTCCTGATTGCTAAATGAGGTGTATTATATCATAAGTGCATATAACAATATCCCTCATAGCAATCTATTAAGAACCAACAAGAACTAGGTAGCACAATAATCAGTGCTGCAGTTATAGCCTAATAATAAGTATATATATATATATATATATATATATATATATATATATATACTGCTGCGGCCAAGTTTATTCGAGCATTTGCCCGTTCTTGGCCGCAGCAGTAGCCTGGCGCGCGCCCGAGAGTGACGGGCGCGCGCCGAAGCAGCGGAAGAGCGCCCTCCGATCGGGGCGCTCTCCCTACCGCTGCCGGGTCCGCCGGGTCCCCCGGAACCCCCTGCCGCTGTCCCGCGATCGCGGGACACCAGGGCTCCCTCGGGGAGCCCCTGGACGCGCGTGCAGGGGGCGCACGCTCCCGAAGACGCGTGACCGCGCGTCTATGACGCGCGGCACGCCGAGGGGCGGCCACTAGCAAGCCGGGAAATCTCCCGGCTTGCGGTACCGGCCACACTCGAATAAAGTGTGTCGGTACTATATATATATATATATATATATATATATATATATATATATATATGTAACCCATATTCCCCCACCCAATCGCAGATAGGGTGCATGTGAGGGGAGCTATATGTATTACCCAGTGTGGTGCTTTACCTGTGAGGCTCACAGGAGGCCTGAGCCTCCGCCATTGAGAGCCTGGGGTGTATCCTCCTGAACAATACTATATGGTGCAGCGCCTCCACCTGTGATGGCTCCAAGCAGAGCGGGAGTTGTTCCTCACAGGACAATAATATAATATCACGCACACAGCATATAAAAGAACAGTGACTTTTCTAACAGTAACATAACTATGCATGTCATACATTAAGTGTCTCTCTTCTAGGAGACACAGTAACTCACGTGTCTCGCAGGATGCAACCCCTCACCGTGTACCCACACCATGTCCAACTCCCCACACCACAACCCCACCCCCAAAGTAAGGTATGTGTGTGTGTGACTGCACAGCCACTATGTACTGATTTATAGTTGGTGCACTTATGGATGTTACCTGCCGAGCGCTCCAGCGCTAGGACCTGCAAACAGACTTCGCAAAGGATCCGACGGTGAAGATACGTCAGGGTTACCTTCCAGGGCGATCCCACCCGGTTGGTTGCTGCTGTGCTTGAAGAGGTCTGATCCTAAACCTCTGTAATGGTGCTGCGACAGTCTCTGCTTCCTTCACTTCTCTCTCTCTCTAAAGTGACAGGTTCCTGTACTAGGGCCTGTCCCTGTGACCACCCACCCTCACTAGTGGGAAGTCAGGGCCTCAACTCTAGCCTGGGGATTTCTGGCCTAAGGCAGAATCTCGCAGCTCTCTGCCCACCTTCTTTCCCCCTTTGTCCCCTAAGTCTCACTCACTCATGTGCTTCCCAGTCTGCTTCCTGACTGCACAAAACAATGTATCAAATTCCCTGCTGCAGAGAATCTGCAAGTCTCAGTGGCTGGTTGGTTGCAGGTGACAGGGAACATAGGGCATTCACCAGAGGCTGCTGGGGGATGTAGTCCACTCAGAACCTCTTTCCTATGGGGACTGTGTGCGCGGTCTCTACTGCACCTGTGCAAAGCTGTAGTGGCCACCGCTACACATAACTGCACCTGCGCAACCTACCAGATCTCCTGTACACTTGTAATGGCCACCACTACCCTTGCCAACCTCTGCGTATTGCGCGAACCTCGCACCAAACACAACATGGCCGCTGTGGCTATCTGCGCATGCTCGAGCATCAGGGCCCCCGACGGCGCCGGCACAGATAGCGGCGCCAACTGGGAAAAGTCGCCATCCCCTTCCCCCACTGCCACAGGGGTAAGGCAAGGGGCAAAGGAACATCAGGGAAGCCGGGAGTGGCCCCCTTACATATATATATATATATATATATATATATATTGTGGTTGACAAATCACCCAAAAATCTACTCGCTGAACAAAAAAATCTACTCATCACCTAGCCCCGCCCCAGGCCCGCTTTAAAAAAAATTGAATAAATTCCTAGTAAGAACAACATTCGTTTTTGACATGTTTATTTATTGTATTACATTATACTACAATTAGTCCTTGTTAAGAGTGTGTGTGTGACACAGAGAGAGTGTGCGTGTGTGTGTGACACAGAGAGTGTGTGAGACACAGAGAGTGTGTGAGACACAGAGAGTGTGTGAGATAGGGTGAGGCAGAGGGTGACAGGGTGAGGCAGAGGGTGACAGGGTGAGGCAGAGGGTGACAGGGTGAGGCAGAGGGTGACAGGGTGAGACAGAGAATGACAGGGTGATACCGAGAGATACAGAGGTTGACAGGGAGAAAATGGGTGACATGGTGTGACACAGGGTGACAGGGTGAGACAAAGGGTGACAGGGTGAGACAGAGGGTGACAGGGGGAAACAGAGGGTGACAGAAAGTGAGACAGAGGGTGACAGAAAGTGAGACAGAGGGCGACAGAAAGTGAGACAGAGGGAAACAGGGTGGGTGACACACACACACACACACACACACACACACACACACACACACACACACACACACACACACACACTCTCTCCCTCTTACACACACACTCTCTCTCTCCCTCTCACACACACACACACACAGACAGACATCAAACCCCTCCCCTCTGCGAGAGCGAGGGTCCGCCCTCACAAATTCCTCTATGCCTCTTATCAGCGGTGCAGACAGGAGATGAAATACAGCAGTGACCGCACGACCCTTCTTTTGGCGATGTTACATATATATACTGGTAATAGTAAAAAGCAGAACAAATAATATAAAAAGGCAATTGCTTGCTTGGGAAGTAGCTTCTGCTGGGCCCAATTTGAGGAATCCCTTGTCAGTAGGGCCGCCAGCAGAAATATTGGGGCCCAGGACAAATGCAAGGATCAGGCCCCCCTCCCTACCCCATAGCACACCTACCATGACATTTTTTTTAGGGCACAACTTTTACTCAAATGGTAGTGTTGCAAGGCCTATTTCACACCTCACAAACCCCCCCATTTTACACTTTGTAGGCCCTCTCTATTTCCCTCCCTTTTCCCATGTATTTTTCTTCCCTCTGTCTCACCTCTCACTCTCCCCCCGCCATCAATTACCCAACTCTCCCTCTAAACCTACCCCCCCTCACATGTATTTCTTACCCCTACTCCCTCTTTTCCTCACTCTCTCTCCCCCTCTCTCCTCTCACCCTTCCATCAATTACAACACTCTGACTCAATTCCCTCTCCCTCACATAATTCCACCCACAAAATATATGCCAAAAAAAAACCACCCCAATGCAAAAAAATTCCCACCCCCAAATACATACAAAAAAATCTGCAACCCCCAAATTCACACAACCACCCACCTCCCCAATGCACATAAAACCCCTCCAATTCATATAAAAAAAGCCCCAAGACATACTGCACCGACACACTTTATTCGAGCAAATACCCAGTATGTACCTGGCAGATACCTGGAATGCGCCGCTCCTCACCTCTAACAAGCCCCGTTGCATTTGCCTTCCCAGCCTGGGTTCATGCCTGGCTGATGGGCGGCTGATCTGTTAAATGATAATGATTAGGATTTAATAGGCTGCAATGCTTCGCGTGTCTACCAGATGGCATAAATTCATGAATTGTAATGCAGTATATATATATATACTGTGCAGTATTGCAGCCAGTGGGAATAAAATGCTTCAATCCCTGCCTGGAAAATAACTCAATGCACTCGGGCAGAAAACAGTCACAAACCTCAATACACCCGGGTATACCCGAATTCGTGGGACTAGCCGAGCTCGAATAAAGTGTGTCGCCAGTGTATATAGAAGCCCCCACTCCCTCGCAATACGTTTAAAAACATATGACTACTTCCTGTATCAGGAAAGGGATTCCCTGGGCCCGCAGTAGCTGGTCTCCAAACAGCTGACAAAGCTCTGTGATCATACAGGATGCCTCTGCACAGCCTAGGAGTGCTGCAGCTAAGGCAACGGGTTCTAGCTCATGCTAGCTGGTGGCAAATGCTCCAACACTAACTCGTAATGCATTTCGCCACTAGGTGACTTCATCTGAGATAACCCAGATGGGGAACAGCCCCCAATTTATACACTGGGAGTGCAATGTCTATAGATGGTGATTGGTGCAAATAAATTCAGTGGTATACTGCACCGACACACTTTATTCGAGCAAATACCCAGTATGTACCTGGCAGATACCTGGAATGCGCCGCTCCTCACCTCTGACAAGCCCCGTTGTGTTTGCCTTCCCAGCCTGGGTTCATGCCTGGCTGACGGGCGGCTGATCTGTTAAATGATAATGATTAGGATTTAATAGGCTGCAATGCTTCGCGTGTCTACCAGATGGCATAAATTCATGAATTGTAATGCAGTATATATATATATACTGTGCAGTATTGCAGCCAGCGGGAATAAAATGCTTCAATCCCTGACTGGAAAATAACCCAATGCACTCGGGCAGAAAACAGTCACAAACCTCAATACACCCGGGTATACCCGAATTCGTGGGACTAGCCCAGCTCGAATAAAGTGTGTCGCCAGTGTAACACTATATGACCTAAGTTTACCTCCTCCCAGCATGTGAAATGGGTTGACTGTCAGCTCCTTGGGTAAAAGATTTTTTAAATAAATATAATAAAATAAATAATGGCATAAAATTGACATGAATAAAAATACATATGAATGAGCTCAAACATCCTCAGCTAGGGAAAACTCAACAATAACATTTTAAGAGAGGTATTATTTGGTCCTTGACACTTTGATGCCCATTTATTAAACATACATGAATAATAATAAACATAAAAGTGCAAGTAATTATGGGTATGAATATATTTTTAAAAAGCCATAATGAGAAAAAAACTTAATGGTTAAAAGTATTTTTCTTTTTTTCACCCAAGTGTTTTCATTATAGCACTTATAGTGCTAGTGAAATCCATATAGGAACTAAAGTTAAAATAATTTTTATTAAAGTTCTAACAATAATAAAATGATAAAATCAAAATGGGAAACAATGTTAATACATAATGTCTGCTCGGTAGGCATCCTATTCAATCTAGGCAATATCATAACACTTTTCATTCATTGAGGTTTGCCCAAAGCTATTCGTGTAAGTTACATTTCAACCTGTTCCAGGCGTTGGGCCTAGAAAATCTAATCACCCCTTCATATAACAAAAGTGGGAAAAGTTCATAATGCTCCACCTACTTAGAGAATATTAGGGGATCTTATGAAGATATCTCTGTGCACTCGTTTATTTGCTGGCTGTTTTGTTCAATAAATGGTTCATTAAGCATAATACAATCTCAAATTCTAATTTTAATTGTATTAGATTATATCGGTGTCCCTGTATTCAACAGTTTTTGTAAGCTTGCAATATCTATTACTTAATGGGCATGCATTTTAAATGACTCTTCAGATTTACATAGGAACCGCTGTACATCTCTGACTATAGTGCTCTTGAGCCCTTGATATCCCCTTATCAGAAAATTCCTTGATTTGGTTTATCACCTTCCTGATAGCTACTGAAAGGACTACGAATCCCTTGACATTAGTGCGCCGATGTTCTAAAAACTTTTTGCACATTGTTCGTTTCGTATGGCCTAGATAGTGTAGGCCGCATGTGCATGTCAGGAGATATACCACCTATTGAGTATTACAGTTGATGAATCCCTTTATCTGAAAGGATTCCTTGGTTGTACCTGCTGTAAACTCTGTGTTTCTTTGTTTCTATTTGCTATATGTGTACTGGTGAGACACCATTGCGCCCACATTTGTAGCATCCAGGAGGGCGCTCTGAAATCCAATAGCCATTTATACTCGTTTAACAAAAACTAGATTATGTATTTATAAAATGTTTACCAGGAAGTAATACAGTGAGAGTTACCTCTCATTTTCAAGAATGACCTGGGAACAGAGTTATAACCATACATGATTACATTAAATTAACAGGGTAATACAGTCAACTCACTGACATATTAATGATACAATGTATGTAGTATATCTGAGGAATTGCATCAAGAATTATAGAGTAGATAGAGGATAATAATAAATAGGGTAATAATTGTGTGGTCATGTTATACTCACTATCTGTGTGCAGTGCAGTCAGTATATCTCTCTCTCTCTCTCTCTCTCTCTCTCTTTTTTTATATATATATATATATTTATTTATAAATAAATATATATATATATATATATATATATATATATATATATATCTAAAAAGAGAGAGAGAGAGAGAGAGAGACAATCAAGTGGTTTCTTCTTCTCTTAGCCAAAGACGTACTACTCTATGTTCCTTTTCTCATTCTCCTATTTTTGTACCTTGGTATAATTGTATATACATACTTCACAGCATATGTTCCACCAAAGTAACTACGTCAGCGATGACAGCGACCAACAGTGGCACTACTGTGTTTAGGGTTCTACAGTGCACAGCCACCCTACACTACCCATCTGGTATTTCCACAGCCCAGATAGTTGAACAAACTGGCTGCGGTCCATATTACCTCTGACTCCAGCAATGCTTGGACAGTTTCCCCTATCTCTTTCTGCTCAATTTATTGGATACATAGCTTTGGATATATTTCAGCATTCTATGACACTCAGGATAGCGCTCATGATGTCATCAACAACCAGGGGACTCCCAATAGTTGCTATTATGTGATCAATTTTTACTGCACGCAGTCCTGAGTATACTATCAGCTTTGCCACAGTTGAGAGTCTGGCACATTTCTCTGCTGTACAAATGTGTCAGAGAACACATCCAGGCATTCAGTATACATCCCAGTTAGGCAGCGCTTATAGTAAGTGCGACGCGACGGGAGTAACGCTGGCGACTCAAAATTTGGAGCTGGGGAAATCAGATTTTTCAGAGGCTGTCGCCACATGTGACAGCCTCTGAACCAATCAATGCCCATGTCGCCAGCGACATCCCCGAAAGTTAAATTATAACTTTCGCAGGTGACGTCACCCGTCACTTCGCCAGTCGCGTTGCTGGCACTATAAGCATGACCTAGGGGAGGGCCCAGGAGACTCCCATACAACTCTGGAGAGTTTCTCTTAATTAAGGTAACTTTCCACTATGTGTCCTGTTCACAGCAATGCAGTACTAACTACATTTAAGCATGTCTGTAAGATACAAAAGTTAACCCATCATGCACCTTGGCCTAGGGAGGATTTGTTCCTATAAAGTACACCCAGTTTGGCAATGATTTTGGATGTCAGATTATCAATATGCAACTCAAATTTTAAATGGGAGTGAAACCAAATGCCAAGATATTTAAAATTAGTGACACTTTAGTTGGCTTCAATTAATTACTGCATTTATAAAATTCTGCAGAGCATCTAGTAACCTTGTAATATTAAGAGATGGCAGCCTTGGTATGTTATGCCTCTTTTTTCCTGTACACCGCAAAGGATTTTGTGGCCTATTCTAGTAACTCTGAAGTGAGGCAAACCACTTCTAAATAGCTCTCTTTATGTGAATTGGCCTACTTTGCTATGCTGTAAGCCAGGCCTGCACAGTTCCAGTCCTCGAGAGCCGCAAACAGGCCAGGTTTTCAGGATACCCTAACCCTAACTTCTTTCACTGCAGCCATTGTAATCAGACACTGCTAATGGAGGGTATGATACATTCTCTACCACTGAAAGAATATACATCTCAGTGGTAGACGGCTGATAAGAAGCTGTTTCAGTCTGGTTCTGCCAATTCGATCGGTTTAAAAAATCCTCCATTTTCAGGTCTATGTATGTTGATCTGATTTCTTAGGCTTTCAAGACGTTATAGCAGTCCTGTTTTTAGTGCTCATTCTCTCCCCCTTTATCTCTCAACTTTTCTCTCTCCCTTTATCACTCACTCCCCCTTTATCTCCTTCTATATGACCCTTGCCCCACTTCCCCTGACTCAAACTAATCAATCTTTAATCACCTCTCTCTACCTCTTCTCCCTCTCCCACTCCCTTCTCGCTCCCTTCTCTCTCACTCTCCCTTCTCTCCATTTTTTCACTTGGACTCCCACTGGTATTAGTATCTCAGATTTATTTTGATTTTTGGTGTGCAACATTTTTCCACATTACATAGCACTTGTGAGCAAGACATCCAGTCCAGCCACTGCTGATGGGACACTGTTCTTTCACTGATCGCTATATCTGAGCTATTGGGAAACAATTTTAAACACTATTACATTCTCTGCTCTTTCTCTCAGCTGCTATCTCGGTCATTGTGCCCAGCATATGGCGTCATCAGGCATATTAATGCTTCCAACATCCCAGGAGAAAATGGTTATATTGTTTTGAACAAGGGGCCTATTTCTGATGACTTATTCCTGCATTAGTAATATGTGTCATATATCTTGGCTCAATCAGAGGCTTGGTTGAAAACTGAGCCCCTGATGGAACCACATGTGCTTAAGGTGGGATATCCTGAAAACCTGACCTGTTGGACAGGCTTGAGTACTGGAGTTGAGAACCCCTGTTCAAACATTTATCTTCCTACCAGTACATAGGTAATTTCAAGAAATTAAACAAAAAAAGGTAGAAAAACTTTAAACAGCAAAATAACCATACAGTAACTTGTAAACCTTGAGAAATGCATCTTAATAGGGTCATGTCACACTGAAAATATAGTATTCCCAGGTTTAACCCTTGCATTCATCAGCCAGATATGTTGAGTCTTTAAGTTGCATTCATTGTTTTGAAATAGACTTGGTATTTTATGTCTCTTTTTTCCTGTACACCGTAAAGGATTTTGCGGCCTAGTCTAGAAACTCTGAAGTGAGACAAATCACTTCGAAAGAGCACTCTAGATGCGAATTGGCATGGTTTGCTATGCTGCAAGCCCTTCTCCCATGTCCAATCTGTATCTAAAAAGGCTTTGTACGAAGCTGTTTCAGTCTGGTTCTGCCAATTCGATCGGTTTTAAAAAATCCTTCATTTTCAGTGTATGTTGATCTGATTTCTTAGGCTTTAAAAACATTAAAGCAGTCCTGTTTTAAGAGCTCATTCTCTCCCCCTTTCTCTCTCCCTTTATCACTCACTCCCCCTTTATCTCTCTCGATATGACCCTTGCCTTACTTCCCTGACTAAAACTGCCCCCTCTTTAAACACCACTCTTTACCTCTGCTCTCTCTCCCTCTCCCTTCTCTCTCCCTCTCCCTTCTCTCTCATTTTCCCTTCTATCTCACATTCCCTTCTCTCTCACTTTCCCTTCTCTCCATTTTTTCACCCTGACTCCCACTCTATTTCTTTCACTCAACCCGTCTCTTGCTCTCACACATACTGCATCGACACACTTTATTAGAGCAAATACACGGTATGTACCTGGCAGATACCTGGAATGCGCCGCTCCTCACCTCTGACAAGCCCCGTTGCATTTGCCTTCCCAGCCTGGGTTCATGCCTGGCTGATGGGCGGCTGATCTGTTAAATGATAATGATTAGGATTTAATAGGCTGCAATGCTTCGCGTGTCTGCCAGATGGCATAAATTCATGAATTGTAATGCAGTATATATATATATACTGTGCAGTATTGCAGCCAGCGGGAATAAAATGCTTCAATCCCTGCCTGGAAAATAACTCAATGCACTCGGGCAGAAAACAGTCACAAACCTCAATACACCCGGGTATACCCGAATTCGTGGGGCTAGCCAAGCTCGAATAAAGTGTGTCGCCAGTGTACTCCCAAAGAGTAACCCTAGAAAATACAAGAGATATCTAGAAATCTAATTGCAAGGTAATAAGTCACATTAAGTGAAATGCACAATGGAATAGTCCCCCCCTTTTTTAAAAAAAACGGTAGATTCCTTACATTTTAGCTATTTGCACTTCTATATTTGTAACACTGGTAATTGCTATAATAACACTGTTACTTTTTTTTAGTTTGTACATGCACACACACAATTAAATGACCTACTGTATCTCAGTACCTCAGATAGACACAGACACACACACACGCCTATGCAGTAAGCGTTCATAAGCCACTTATCAAGCACTTAATGCCTACTGCTATTCAGTAAGCAGTGATAGTGGGTGATAAGGCGGGAAGGTTGGAAGAGATCACGTGCCACTACATGGGTATTCTGAAGTATACACAGCGTGAAGTGTTCGAATAAAGGCCGCTGCTGCTGCAGCTGTACATTCATATGTGCAATAATGAAAGAAAAATCAATGGCGTCTATCCTCATACAATGAGTTTTGGATTCAAATAAGGCATTTCATAGCACAAGGAGAAAAACATATTAGTTAGTAATTTTGCATTTAAAATGGGAAATGCTCAATAATATAATAATATAATTTATAATAATATAATATAGGTCCCTGCCCCATGGAGCTTACAATCTATGTTTTTGGTGCCTGAGGCACAGGGAGATAAAGTGACTTGCCCAAGGTCACAAGGATCTGACACCAGGAATTGAACCAGGCCCCAGGCTTCAAACTCTCAGTGCCACTCAGTGTCTTTTACTCACTGAGCCACTCCCTCTCCACAAGAGTGCAAGAGTGCAAGAGTGCAAGAGTGCAAGAGTGCAAGAGAGCAAGAAAGCAAGAAAGAAAGAAAGCAACTGTCTATACTTCCTAATGTGTGGATTCAGAACCACAAACATGAAAAAATATATAATTAAGCAATAATTAAGAGCGGAGAGAAAAATACTAAAATAATTCAGTCAATTCATAGTGAATTAAAAGAAATTAGAGAATTAGTACATGTAAAATATTTTTATTTGTTAAGAATAGATTGATTTAAGATGACACACACACATACACACACACACACACACACACACACACACACACACACACACACACACACACACACACACAATTAAATGACATATCCCTGGACCTCAGACACACACACTGACATTACAATAAGCAGAATAGATACATTTAGTTTTTGTTACAATTTGTCTCACTCCCAGTTGTAAGACATCAATCATTGTAAACTCTTGAACTCCAGGATGAGTTTGCAGCAAAGCTTCATGGGCACTGTAGTTTTTTTGTCTGCTACAAATTCTCTAATTGGTCACTGATCATGTGATGTCAGATGGGCCTGGGCTTTAATTCAAAGTGTTTAACCGAGTGGTGTGTGTCTCAAATACAGTAAGTTGCTTTATTTTTTTATCTCTGGGAATCTTCTGTGATTAAAGAGGGTCTGTTACTGAAAAAGCACAAAGCTGCTGATTACTTTCTGTTTAATAGAGAAATATTCATAAGGTATCAGTGTTTATTTGAGATGTGTCTGTACCTGAAAGGCTCAACCACCCCTGTTTGTGGGGCTCTTGTGTATGAAATAGCCCAGAGCAACTACCCCTAGAGATAATATACACACATACACACCCACATACTGTAATGTGTGTGTGTGTGTGTGTGTGTGTGTGTGTGTGTGTGTGTGTGTGTGTGTGTGTGTGTGTGTGTATATATATCCACTTTTTATTGTCTCTATAAGAGTTCTGATAAAGATTGTAAATACTGTAAATGTTTATCAGTTGATCAAAAAAGATTTGATCAGAAGAGTTGCCCTGTAAATTATCTATTCAGAGCAGCAATACCAGTATATATGTTAGACAGTGATTGTGGTTTGAATGGTGAATTTTGCAAGTATCTATCTGCGAGTTAATAACATACAAAACATTTACAGACCTGCTGTTATTACTCTGTGAGTTATGA
>NW_027454465.1:0-77727 GCF_040206685.1 Ascaphus truei | reverse complement strand
AGAGAGAAGGGAGAGGGAGAGGGAGAGAGAAGGAAGAGGGTGAGAGAGAAGGGAAAGGGAGAGAGAGAAGGGAGAGGGAATGACGAGGGAGTTATAAGGGAGAGGGAGAGAGAAGGGAGGGGGAGAGAGAAGGAAGATGGAGAGAGAAGGAAGATGGGGAGAGAAGGAAGAGGGAGAGGGAAGGAAGATGGAGAGAGAAGGAAGATGGAGAGAAGGAAGATGGAGAGAGAAGGAAGATGGAGAGAGAAGGAAGATGGAGAGAGAAGGAAGATGGGGAGAGAAGGAAGAGGGAGAGGGAAGGAAGAGGGAGAGAGAAGGAAGAGGGAGAGAGAATGGAGAGACAAGGGAGAGGTAGAAACAAGGGAGAGGGAGCGACAAGGGATAGGGAGAGAGAAGGAAGAGGGAGAGAGAGAAGGAAGAGGGAGAGAAAGAAGGAAGAGGGAGAGAGAGAAGGGATAGGGAGAGAGAGAAGGTAGATGTAGAGAGAAGGGAGATGGAGAAGAAGGAAGATGGAGGAGAGAGAGAGAGAGAGAGAGAGAGAGAGAGAGAGAGAGAGAGAGAGAGAGAGAGAGAAGGGAGAGAGAGTGATGAGGGAGTGACAAGGAAAAGGGAGAGAGAAGGGAGAGGGAGAGAGAAGGGAGAGGGAGAGAGAGAAGGGAGAGAGAGAGAGAAGAGAGAGGGAGAGACAGAGAGAAGGAAGAGGGTGAGAGAGAAAGGAATGGTTGAGAGAGAGAAGGGAGAGGGAGAGGGAATGACGAGGGAGTTATAAGGGAGAGGGAGAGAGAAGGGAGGGGGAGATAGAGAAGGGAGTGGAGAGAGAGAGAAGGGAGAGGGAGAGCGAAGGAAAGGGGAGGGGAAAGGAAAAGGGAGAGAATGGAGAGATAAGGAAAAGGGAGAGAGCATGGAAAGGGAGAGAGACGGAAGAGGGAGAGAGAAGGAAGAGGGAGAGAGAAGGGATAGGGAGAGAGAAGGGAGAGAAAGGCAGAGGAATAGAGAAGGGAGTGAGAAAAGGAGAGAGAAAGAAAAGGGAGAGAGAAGGGAAAGGGAGAGAGAAGGAAAAGGGAGAGAGAAGGAAAAGGGAGAGAGAAGGAAAAGGGAGAGAGAATGGAGAGACAAGGGAGAGGGAGAGACAAGGGAGAGGGAGAGACAAGGAAAGGGAGAGAGAAGGGATAGGGAGAGAGAAGGGAGAGGGAGGAGAGGAGGGGGTGACAAGGGAGAGAGGAGGGAGAGAGAAGGGAGAGGGAGAGAGAAGGAAAGGGGAGCGGAAAGGAAAAGGGAGAGAGAATGGAAAGGGAGAGAGAAGGAAGAGGGAGAGAGAAGGAAGAGGGAGAGAGAAGGAAGAGGGAGAGAGAAGGAAGATGGAGAGAGAAGGAGATGGAGAGAGAAGGAAGATGGAGAGAGAAGGAAGAGGGAGAGGGAAGGAAGAGGGAGAGGGAAGGAAGAGGGAGAGAGAATGGAGAGACAAGGGAGAGGTAGAAACAAGGCAGAGGGAGCGACAAGGGATAGGGAGAGAGAAGGAAGAGGGAGAGAGAAAAGGGATAGGGAGAGAGAGAAGGGATAGGGAGAGAGAGAAGGGATAGGGAGAGAGAGAAGGGATACGGAGAGAGAGAAGGTAGATGTAGGGAGAAGGGAGATGGAGAAAGAAGGAAGATGGAGAAGGGAGAGAGAGAGAAGGGAGAGAGAGAGAGAGAGAGAGAGAGAGAGAGAGAGAAGGGAGAGAGAGAGTGATGAGGGAGTGACAAGGAAAAGGGAGAGAGGAGGGAGAGGGAGAGAGAAGGGAGAGGTAGAAACAAGGGAGAGGGAGTGACAAGGGATAGGGAGAGAGAAGGAAGAGGGAGAGAGAGAAGGGAGAGAGAGAGAGAAGGGAGAGAAAGAGAGTGATGAGGGAGTGACAAGGAAAAGGGAGAGAGGAGGGAGAGGGAGAGAGAGAGAAGGGAGAGGGATAGACAGAGAGAAGGAAGAGGGTGAGAGAGAAGGGAAAGGGAGAGAGAGAGAAGGGAGAGGGAGAGAGAGAGAGAGTAGATGGAATGATGAGGGAGTTATAAGGGAGAGAGAGAGAGAAGGGAGGGAGAGAGAGGGAGAGGGAGAGGGAGAGGGAGAGGGAGAGGGAGAGGGAGAGGGAGAGGGAGAGGGAGAGGGAGAGGGAGAGGGAGAGGGAGAGGGAGAGGGAGAGGGAGAGGGAGAGGGAGAGGGAGAGGGAGAGAGAGAGAGAGAGAGAGAGAGAAGGGAGTGGAGAGAGAGAGAAGGGAGAGGGAAAGCAAAGGAAAGGGGAGGGGAAAGGAAAAGGGAGAGAATGGAGAGACAAGGAAAAGGGAGAGAGATTGGAAAGGGAGAGAGAAGGAAGAGGGAGAGAGAAGGAAGAGGGAGAGAGAAGGGATAGGGAGAGAGAAGGAAGATGGAGAGAGAAGGAAGATGGGGAGAGAAGGAAGAGGGAGAGGGAAGGAAGAGGGAGAGAGAATGGAGAGACAAGGGAGAGGTAGAAACAAGGGAGAGGGAGCGACAAGGGATAGGGAGAAAGAAGGAAGAGGGAGAGAGAAAAGGGATAGGGAGAGAGAGAAGGGATAGGGAGAGAGAGAGAAGGGATACGGAGAGAGAGAAGGGATACGGAGAGAGAGAAGGGATACGGAGAGAGAGAAGGTAGATGTAGAGAGAAGGGAGATGGAGAAAGAAGGAAGATGGAGAAGGGAGAGAGAGAGAAGGGAGAGAGAGAGAGAGAGAGAGAGAGAGAGAGAGAGAAGGGAGAGAGAGAGTGATGAGGGAGTGACAAGGAAAAGGGAGAGAGAAGGGAGAGGGAGAGAAAAGGGAGAGGGAGAGAGGAGAGAGAGAAGGGAGAGAGAGAGAAGGGAGAGGGAGAGGGAGAGAGAAGGAAGAGGGTGAGAGAGAAGGGAAAGGGAGAGAGAGAGAAGGGAGAGGGAATGACGAGGGAGTTATAAGGGAGAGGGAGAGAGAAGGGAGGGGGAGAGAGAGAGAATGGAGAGGGAGAGAGAGAGAGAAGGGAGAGGGAGAGAGAGAGAAGGGAGAGGGAGAGGTTGAGAAGGGAGAGAGAGAGAAGGGAAAGGGAGAGAGAGAAGGGAGGTCAGGTGTTCAGGATATCCAAGCTTCAACACAGATGCTTTAATCAGTCCCTGCTTCAGCACAGGTGGCTCAATCAGGGTCTCTGTCTTCAAACAAGCCTCTGTTTGAGCCACTTGTGCTGAAGCTGTAAAATTGTGCTGAAGCTGTAAAATTGTGCTGAAGCTGTAAAATCCTGAAATTCAGACCAGTTTGGGGGATTAAGGACTTGAGTTGAGCAGCCATGTGTTCAAATTCTATGATACCTATTATTTACATTTGCATCTAGAGTGCTCTTTAGAAGCGGTTTGTCTCACTTAAGAGTGATTAGAATAGGCCGCAAAATCTTTTGCTGTGTACAGGAAAAAAGAGGCATAACAAACCAAGGCTGCCATCTCTTTATATCACAAGGTTACTCAGCAAACATAACAGAAAAACACAGAGAATACACAGAACAATGCAAAGAGCCACCCACAAACAGAACTGGTTGATGATAAACCAATGAATACCAAATTTCAAACCACAGAAACATTAACATTCACAGTATTTACAATCTTTAACAGAACTCTTATGGAGACAATAAAGGGGGTAGGTGCTCTGGGGAATTTCATACACAAGAGCCCCACAAACAGGGCTGGTTGATGATAAACCAATGAATACCATATTTAAAACCACATAAACATTACAAGTTACAGTACTTACAATCTTTATCAGAACTCTTATAGACAATAAATGTGGATATAAACACACACATTACAGTATGTGGGTGTATATGTGTACATTATCTCTAGGGGTAGGTGCTCTGGGCTATTTCACACAAAAGAGCCCCACAAACAGGGCTGGTTGATGATAAACCAATTAATACCATATTTCAAACTGCATAAACATTACAAGTTACAGTACTTACAATCTTTATCAGTACCCTTGTAGACAATAAATGTGGATATACACACACACACACACACACACATTACAGTATGTGGGTGTGTATGTGTACATTATCTCTAGGGGTAGGTGCTATGGACTATTTCATACACAAGAGCCACCCACAAACAGGGCTGGTTGATGATAAACCAATGAATACCATATTTCTAACCGCATAAACATTACAAGTTACAGTACTTACAATCTTTATCAGAACTCTTATAGTCAATAAATGTGGATATGGAGAAGGGAGAGAGAAAGAAAAGGGAGAGAGAAGGGAAAGGGAGAGAGAAGGAAAAGGGAGAGAGAAGGAAAGGGAGATAGAAGGAAAAGGGAGAGAGAAGGAAAAGGAAGAGAGAATGGAGAGACAAGGGAGAGGTAGAAACAAGGGAGAGGGAGCGACAAGGAAAGGGAGAGAGAAGGGATAGGGAGAGAGAAGGGAGAGGGAGAGAGAATGGAGTGACACGGGAGAGAGGAGGGAGAGAGAAGGGAGAGAGAAGGAGAGAGAAGGAAAAGGGAGGGGAAAGGAAAAGGGAGAGAGAAGGAAGAGGGAGAGAGAAGGAAGATGGAGAGAGAAGGAAGAGGGAGAGAGAAGGAAGAGGGAGAGAGAAGGAAGAGGGAGAGAGAAGGAAGAGGGAGAGAGAATGGAGAGACAAGGGAGAGGTAGAAACAAGGGAGAGTGAGCGACAAGGGATAGGGAGAGAGAAGGAAGAGGGAGAGAGAGAAGGGAGAGAGAGAGAGAAGGGAGAGAAAGAGAGTGATGAGGGAGTGACAAGGAAAAGGGAGAGAGAAGGGAGAGGGAGAGAGAAGGGAGAGGGAGAGAGGAGAGAGAGAAGGGAGAGAGAGAGAAGGGAGAGGGAGAGACAGACAGAAGGAAGAGGGTGAGAGAGAAGGGAAAGGGAGAGAGAGAGAAGGGAGAGGGAGAGAGAGAGGTAGAGGGAATTATGAGGGAGTTATAAGGGAGAGGGAGAGAGAAGGGAGGGGGAGAGAGAGAGAGAAGGGAGTGGAGAGAGAGAGAAGGGAGAGGGAGAGCGAAGGAAAGGGGAGGGGAAAGGAAAAGGGAGAGAATGGAGAGACAAGGAAAAGGGAGAGAGATTGGAAAGGGAGAGAGAAGGAAGAGGGAGAGAGAAGGAAGAGGGAGAGAGAAGGAAGAGGGAGAGAGAAGGGATAGGGAGAGAGAAGGGAGAGAGAAGGCAGAGGGATAGAGAAGGGAGTGAGAAAAGGGAGAGAGAAGGGAGAGAGAAGGGAGAGAGAAAGAAAAGGGAGAGAGAAAGAAAAGGGAGAGAGAAGGGAAAGGGAGAGAGAAGGAAAAGGGAGAGAGAAGGAAAGGGAGAGAGAAGGAAAGGGAGAGAGAAGGGATAGGGAGAGAGAAGGGATAGGGAGAGAGAAGGGGGTGACAAGGAAGAGAGGAGGGAGAGAGAAGGGAGAGGGAGAGAGAAGGAAAAGGGAGGGGAAAGGAAAAGGGAGAGAGAATGGAAAGGGAGAGAGAAGGAAGAGGGAGAGAGAAGGAAGATGGAGAGAGAAGGAAGATGGAGAGAGAAGGAAGAGGGAGAGAGAAAGAAGAGGGAGAGAGAAGGAAGAGGGAGAGAGAAGGAAGAGGGAGAGAGAAGGAAGAGGGAGAGAGAAGGAAGAGGGAGAGAGAAGGAAGAGGGAGAGAGAATGGAGAGACAAGGGAGAGGTAGAAACAAGGGAGAGGGAGCGACAAGGGATAGGGAGAGAGAAGGAAGAGGGAGAGAGAGAAGGGATAGGGAGAGAGAGAAGGGATAGGGAGAGAGAGAAGGGATACGGAGAGAGAGAAGGTAGATGTAGAGAGAAGGGAGATGGAGAAGAAGGAAGATGGAGAAGGGAGAGAGAGAGAGAGAGAGAGAGAGAGAGAGAGAGAGAGAGAGAGAGAGAGAGAGAGGGAGAGAGAGAGAGTGATGAGGAGTGACAAGGAAAAGGGAGAGAGAAGGGAGAGGGAGAGAGAAGGGAGAGGGAGAGAGGAGAGAGAAGGGCGAGAGAGAGAAGAGAGAGGGAGAGACAGAGAGAAGGAAGAGGGTGAGAGAGAAAGGAATGGTTGAGAGAGAGAAGGGAGAGGGAGAGGGAATGACGAGGGAGTTATAAGGGAGAGGGAGAGAGAAGGGAGGGGGAGAGAGAGAAGGGAGAGGGAGAGAGAGAGAGAAGGGAGAGGGAGAGGTTGAGAATGGAAAGAGAGAGAAGGGAAAGGGAGAGAGAGAAGGGAGGTCAGGTGTTCAGGATATCCAAGCTTCAACACAGATGCTTTAATCAGTCCCTGCTTCAGCACAGGTGGCTCAATCAGGGTCTCTGTCTTCAAACAAGCCTCTGTTTGAGCCACTTGTGCTGAAGCTGGAAAATCCTGAAATTCAGACATGTTTCGTGGCTTAAGGACTTGCGTTGAGCAGCCATGTGTTCAAATTCTATTATACTTTTTATTTACATTTGCATCTAGAGTACTCTTTAGAAGCGGTTTGTCTCACTTCAGAGTGGCTAGGATAGGCCGCAAAAGCCATTGAGGTTTACAGGGAAAAAAAGAGGCATAACAAACTAAGGCTGCCATCTCTTTATATCACAAGGTTACTCAGCAAACTTAACAGAAAAAACACAGAGAATACACAGAACTATGCAAAGAGCCACCCACAAACAGGGCTGGTTGATGATAAACCAATGAATACCATATTTCAAACCAAAGAAAAATTAACATGTACAGTATTTAAAGTACGTGAATGTGACCGCAATCACCATTATGAATAGGTATATAGGATCAAACGACAGGTGCTCAAGGGGTATAGATATAATGTTTATCAGAGTTGATCAAAAAAGATTTGATCAGAAGAGTTCCCCTTATATACAGCACTCTATTGTCATTCGTATGGTAAAGGTAGACAACAATTGGTCTTGCAGTATATTACTGCAGATCTGTCAGGTTGGCCAGAATCACTGCGGATATCAGAAAATAATAAAATTTTATTAATTCTACATAGATAATTAAAAACACATATACATTATTAAAAATCCCTTTTTGTGGCTGATATGTAAATAGGATGAGGATTATTTGGATCTCTTGCCATATATCATCATATCATGACTCTCAGAGTAATAACAGCAGGTCTGTAATTGATTTGTATGTGGCTAGCTAGCAAACAAATGTTGGCAAAAATCACAGTTTGAGATCATATCATAACTCACAGAGTAATAACAGCAGGTCTGTAAATGTTTTGTATGTTATTAACTCGCAGATAGATACTTGCAAAATTCACCATTCAAACCACAATCACTGTCTAACATATATACTGGTATTGCTGCTCTGAATAGATAATTTACAGGGCAACTCTTCTGATCAAATCTTTTTTGATCAACTGATAAACATTTACAGTATTTACAATCTTTATCAGAACTCTTATAGAGACAATAAAAAGTGGATATACACACACACACACACACACACACACACACACACACACACACACACACACACACACAAACACACACACACACAAACACACACACACACACACACACACACATTACAGTATGTGGGTGTGTATGTGTGTATATTATCTCTAGGGGTAGTTGCTCTGGGCTATTTCATACACAAGAGCCCCACAAACAGGGGTGGTTGAGCCTTTCAGGTACAGACACATCTCAAATAAACACTGATACCTTATGAATATTTCTCTATTAAACAGAAAGTAATCAGCAGCTTTGTGCTTTTTCAGTAACAGACCCTCTTTAATCACAGAAGATTCCCAGAGATAAAAAAATAAAGCAACTTACTGTATTTGAGACACACACCACTCGGTTAAACACTTTGAATTGAAGCCCAGGCCCATCTGACATCACATGATCAGTGACCAATTAGAGAATTTGTAGCAGAGACAAAAAAACTACAGTGCCCATGAAGCTTTGCTGCAAACTCATCCTGGAGTTCAAGAGTTTACAATGATTGATGTCTTACAACTGGGAGTGAGACAAATTGTAACAAAAACTAAATGTATCTATTCTGCTTATTGTAATGTCAGTGTGTGTGTCTGAGGTCCAGGGATATGTCATTTAATTGTGTGTGTGTGTGTGTGTATGTGTGTGTGTCATCTTAAATCAATCTATTCTTAACAAATAAAAATATTTTACATGTACTAATTCTCTAATTTCTTTTAATTCACTATGAATTGACTGAATTATTTTAGTATTTTTCTCTCCGCTCTTAATTATTGCTTAATTATATATTTTTTCATGTTTGTGGTTCTGAATCCACACATTAGGAAGTATAGACAGTTGCTTTCTTTCTTTCTTGCTTTCTTGCTCTCTTGCACTCTTGCACTCTTGCACTCTTGCACTCTTGTGGAGAGGGAGTGGCTCAGTGAGTAAAAGACACTGAGTGGCACTGAGAGTTTGAAGCCTGGGGCCTGGTTCAATTCCTGGTGTCAGATCCTTGTGACCTTGGGCAAGTCACTTTATCTCCCTGTGCCTCAGGCACCAAAAACATAGATTGTAAGCTCCATGGGGCAGGGACCTATATTATATTATTATAAATTATATTATTATATTATTGAGCATTTCCCATTTTAAATGCAAAATTACTAACTAATATGTTTTTCTCCTTGTGCTATGAAATGCCTTATTTGAATCCAAAACTCATTGTATGAGGATAGACGCCATTGATTTTTCTTTCATTATTGCACATATGAATGTACAGCTGCAGCAGCAGCGGCCTTTATTCGAACACTTCACGCTGTGTATACTTCAGAATACCCATGTAGTGGCACGTGATCTCTTCCAACCTTCCCGCCTTATCACCCACTATCACTGCTTACTGAATAGCAGTAGGCATTAAGTGCTTGATAAGTGGCTTATGAACGCTTACTGCATAGGCGTGTGTGTGTGTCTGTGTCTATCTGAGGTACTGAGATACAGTAGGTCATTTAATTGTGTGTGTGTGCATGTACAAACTAAAAAAAAGTAACAGTGTTATTATAGCAATTACCAGTGTTACAAATATAGAAGTGCAAATAGCTAAAATGTAAGGAATCTACCGTTTTTTTTAAAAAAGGGGGGGACTATTCCATTGTGCATTTCACTTAATGTGACTTATTACCTTGCAATTAGATTTCTAGATATCTCTTGTATTTTCTAGGGTTACTCTTTGGGAGTATGTGTGAGAGCAAGAGACGGGTTGAGTGAAAGAAATAGAGTGGGAGTCAGGGTGAAAAAATGGAGAGAAGGGAAAGTGAGAGAGAAGGGAATGTGAGATAGAAGGGAAAATGAGAGAGAAGGGAGAGGGAGAGAGAAGGGAGAGGGAGAGAGAGCAGAGGTAAAGAGTGGTGTTTAAAGAGGGGGCAGTTTTAGTCGGGGAAGTAAGGCAAGGGTCATATCGAGAGAGATAAAGGGGGAGTGAGTGATAAAGGGAGAGAGAAAGGGGGAGAGAATGAGCTCTTAAAACAGGACTGCTTTAATGTTTTTAAAGCCTAAGAAATCAGATCAACATACACTGAAAATGAAGGATTTTTTAAAACCGATCGAATTGGCAGAACCAGACTGAAACAGCTTCGTACAAAGCCTTTTTAGATACAGATTGGACATGCGAGAAGGGCTTGCAGCATAGCAAACCATGCCAATTCGCATCTAGAGTGCTCTTTCGAAGTGATTTGTCTCACTTCAGAGTTTCTAGACTAGGCCGCAAAATCCTTTACGGTGTACAGGAAAAAAGAGACATAAAATACCAAGTCTATTTCAAAACAATGAATGCAACTTAAAGACTCAACATATCTGGCTGATGAATGCAAGGGTTAAACCTGGGAATACTATATTTTCAGTGTGACATGACCCTATTAAGATGCATTTCTCAAGGTTTACAAGTTACTGTATGGTTATTTTGCTGTTTAAAGTTTTTCTACCTTTTTTTGTTTAATTTCTTGAAATTACCTATGTACTGGTAGGAAGATAAATGTTTGAACAGGGGTTCTCAACTCCAGTACTCAAGCCTGTCCAACAGGTCAGGTTTTCAGGATATCCCACCTTAAGCACATGTGGTTCCATCAGGGGCTCAGTTTTCAACCAAGCCTCTGATTGAGCCAAGATATATGACACATATTACTAATGCAGGAACAAGTCATCAGAAATAGGCCCCTTGTTCAAAACAATATAACCATTTTCTCCTGGGATGTTGGAAGCATTAATATGCCTGATGACGCCATATGCTGGGCACAATGACCGAGATAGCAGCTGAGAGAAAGAGCAGAGAATGTAATAGTGTTTAAAATTGTTTCCCAATAGCTCAGATATAGCGATCAGTGAAAGAACAGTGTCCCATCAGCAGTGGCTGGACTGGATGTCTTGCTCACAAGTGCTATGTAATGTGGAAAAATGTTGCACACCAAAAATCAAAATAAATCTGAGATACTAATACCAGTGGGAGTCCGAGTGAAAAAATGGAGAGAAGGGAGAGTGAGAGAGAAGGGAGCGAGAAGGGAGTGGGAGAGGGAGAAGAGGTAGAGAGAGGTGATTAAAGATTGATTAGTTTGAGTCAGGGGAAGTGAGGCAAGGGTCATATAGAAGGAGATAAAGGGGGAGTGAGTGATAAAGGGAGAGAGAAAAGTTGAGAGATAAAGGGGGAGAGAATGAGCACTAAAAACAGGACTGCTATAACGTCTTGAAAGCCTAAGAAATCAGATCAACATACATAGACCTGAAAATGGAGGATTTTTTAAACCGATCGAATTGGCAGAACCAGACTGAAACAGCTTCTTATCAGCCGTCTACCACTGAGATGTATATTCTTTCAGTGGTAGAGAATGTATCATACCCTCCATTAGCAGTGTCTGATTACAATGGCTGCAGTGAAAGAAGTTAGGGTTAGGGTATCCTGAAAACCTGGCCTGTTTGCGGCTCTCGAGGACTGGAACTGTGCAGGCCTGGCTTACAGCATAGCAAAGTAGGCCAATTCACATAAAGAGAGCTATTTAGAAGTGGTTTGCCTCACTTCAGAGTTACTAGAATAGGCCACAAAATCCTTTGCGGTGTACAGGAAAAAAGAGGCATAACATACCAAGGCTGCCATCTCTTAATATTACAAGGTTACTAGATGCTCTGCAGAATTTTATAAATGCAGTAATTAATTGAAGCCAACTAAAGTGTCACTAATTTTAAATATCTTGGCATTTGGTTTCACTCCCATTTAAAATTTGAGTTGCATATTGATAATCTGACATCCAAAATCATTGCCAAACTGGGTGTACTTTATAGGAACAAATCCTCCCTAGGCCAAGGTGCATGATGGGTTAACTTTTGTATCTTACAGACATGCTTAAATGTAGTTAGTACTGCATTGCTGTGAACAGGACACATAGTGGAAAGTTACCTTAATTAAGAGAAACTCTCCAGAGTTGTATGGGAGTCTCCTGGGCCCTCCCCTAGGTCATGCTTATAGTGCCAGCAACGCGACTGGCGAAGTGACGGGTGACGTCACCTGCGAAAGTTATAATTTAACTTTCGGGGATGTCGCTGGCGACATGGGCATTGATTGGTTCAGAGGCTGTCACATGTGGCGACAGCCTCTGAAAAATCTGATTTCCCCAGCTCCAAATTTTGAGTCGCCAGCGTTACTCCCGTCGCGTCGCACTTACTATAAGCGCTGCCTAACTGGGATGTATACTGAATGCCTGGATGTGTTCTCTGACACATTTGTACAGCAGAGAAATGTGCCAGACTCTCAACTGTGGCAAAGCTGATAGTATACTCAGGACTGCGTGCAGTAAAAATTGATCACATAATAGCAACTATTGGGAGTCCCCTGGTTGTTGATGACATCATGAGCGCTATCCTGAGTGTCATAGAATGCTGAAATATATCCAAAGCTATGTATCCAATAAATTGAGCAGAAAGAGATAGGGGAAACTGTCCAAGCATTGCTGGAGTCAGAGGTAATATGGACCACAGCCAGTTTGTTCAACTATCTGGGCTGTGGAAATACCAGATGGGTAGTGTAGGGTGGCTGTGCACTGTAGAACCCTAAACACAGTAGTGCCACTGTTGGTCGCTGTCATCGCTGACGTAGTTACTTTGGTGGAACATATGCTGTGAAGTATGTATATACAATTATACCAAGGTACAAAAATAGGAGAATGAGAAAAGGAACATAGAGTAGTACGTCTTTGGCTAAGAGAAGAAGAAACCACTTGATTGTCTCTCTCTCTCTCTCTCTCTTTTTATATATATATAAAAATATAAAAAAGTGTAAAATGGGGGGGTTTGCGAGGTGTGAAATAGGCCTTGCAACACTACCATTTGAGTAAAAGTTGTGCCCTAAAAAAAATGTCATGGTAGGTGTGCTATGGGGTAGGGAGGGGGGCCTGATCCTTGCATTTGTCCTGGGCCCCAAGATTTCTGCTGGCGGCCCTACTGACAAGGGATTCCTCAAATTGGGCCCAGCAGAAGCTACTTCCCAAGCAAGCAATTGCCTTTTTATATTATTTGTTCTGCTTTTTACTATTATCAGTATATATATGTAACATCGCCAAAAGAAGGGTCGTGCGGTCACTGCTGTATTTCATCTCCTGTCTGCACCGCTGATAAGAGGCATAGAGGAATTTGTGAGGGCGGACCCTCGCTCTCGCAGAGGGGAGGGGTTTGATGTCTGTCTGTGTGTGTGTGTGTGAGAGGGAGAGAGAGAGTGTGTGTGTAAGAGGGAGAGTGTGTGTGTGTGTGTGTGTGTGTGTGTGTGTGTGTGTGTGTGTGTGTGTGTGTGTGTGTGTGTGTGTGTGTCACCCACCCTGTTTCCCTCTGTCTCACTTTCTGTCGCCCTCTGTCTCACTTTCTGTCACCCTCTGTCTCACTTTCTGTCACCCTCTGTTTCCCCCTGTCACCCTCTGTCTCACCCTGTCACCCTCTGTCTCACCCTGTCACCCTGTGTCACACCATGTCACCCATTTTCTCCCTGTCAACCTCTGTATCTCTCGGTATCACCCTGTCATTCTCTGTCTCACCCTGTCACCCTCTGCCTCACCCTGTCACCCTCTGCCTCACCCTATCTCACACACTCTCTGTGTCTCACACACTCTCTGTGTCTCACACACTCTCTGTGTCTCACACACTCTCTGTGTCACACACACACGTACACTCTCTCTGTGTCACACACACACTCTTAACAAGGACTAATTGTAGTATAATGTAATACAATAAATAAACATGTCAAAAACGAATGTTGTTCTTACTAGGAATTTATTCAATTTTTTTTAAAGCGGGCCTGGGGCGGGGCTAGGTGATGAGTAGATTTTTTTGTTCAGCGAGTAGATTTTTGGGTGATTTGTCAACCACAATATATATATATATATATGTAAGGGGGCCACTCCCGGCTTCCCTGATGTTCCTTTGCCCCTTGCCTTACCCCTGTGGCAGTGGGGGAAGGGGATGGCGACTTTTCCCAGTTGGCGCCGCTATCTGTGCCGGCGCCGTCGGGGGCCCTGATGCTCGAGCATGCGCAGATAGCCACAGCGGCCATGTTGTGTTTGGTGCGAGGTTCGCGCAATACGCAGAGGTTGGCAAGGGTAGTGGTGGCCATTACAAGTGTACGGGAGATCTGGTAGGTTGCGCAGGTGCAGTTATGTGTAGCGGTGGCCACTACAGCTTTGCACAGGTGCAGTAGAGACCGCGCACACAGTCCCCATAGGAAAGAGGTTCTGAGTGGACTACATCCCCCAGCAGCCTCTGGTGAATGCCCTATGTTCCCTGTCACCTGCAACCAACCAGCCACTGAGACTTGCAGATTCTCTGCAGCAGGGAATTTGATACATTGTTTTGTGCAGTCAGGAAGCAGACTGGGAAGCACGTGAGTGAGTGAGACTTAGGGGACAAAGGGGGAAAGAAGGTGGGCAGAGAGCTGCGAGATTCTGCCCTAGGCCAGAAATCCCCAGGCTAGAGTTGAGGCCCTGACTTCCCACTAGTGAGGGTGGGTGGTCACAGGGACAGGCCCTAGTACAGGAACCTGTCACTTTAGAGAGAGAGAGAAGTGAAGGAAGCAGAGACTGTCGCAGCACCATTACAGAGGTTTAGGATCAGACCTCTTCAAGCACAGCAGCAACCAACCGGGTGGGATCGCCCTGGAAGGTAACCCTGACGTATCTTCACCGTCGGATCCTTTGCGAAGTCTGTTTGCAGGTCCTAGCGCTGGAGCGCTCGGCAGGTAACATCCATAAGTGCACCAACTATAAATCAGTACATAGTGGCTGTGCAGTCACACACACACATACCTTACTTTGGGGGTGGGGTTGTGGTGTGGGGAGTTGGACATGGTGTGGGTACACGGTGAGGGGTTGCATCCTGCGAGACACGTGAGTTACTGTGTCTCCTAGAAGAGAGACACTTAATGTATGACATGCATAGTTATGTTACTGTTAGAAAAGTCACTGTTCTTTTATATGCTGTGTGCGTGATATTATATTATTGTCCTGTGAGGAACAACTCCCGCTCTGCTTGGAGCCATCACAGGTGGAGGCGCTGCACCATATAGTATTGTTCAGGAGGATACACCCCAGGCTCTTATTGGCAGAGGCTCAGGCCTCCTGTGAGCCTCACAGGTAAAGCACCACACTGGGTAATACATATAGCTCCCCTCACATGCACCCTATCTGCGATTGGGTGGGGGAATATGGGTTACATATATATATATATATATATATATATATATATATATATATATATATATATATATATATATATATATATAGTACCGACACACTTTATTCGAGTGTGGCCGGTACCGCAAGCCGGGAGATTTCCCGGCTTGCTAGTGGCCGCCCCTCGGCGTGCCGCGCGTCATAGACGCGCGGTCACGTGTCTTCGGGAGCGTGCGCCCCCTGCACGCGCGTCCAGGGGCTCCCCGAGGGAGCCCTGGTGTCCCGCGATCGCGGGACAGCGGCAGGGGGTTCCGGGGGACCCGGCGGACCCGGCAGCGGTAGGGAGAGCGCCCCGATCGGAGGGCGCTCTTCCGCTGCTTCGGCGCGCGCCCGTCACTCTCGGGCGCGCGCCAGGCTACTGCTGCGGCCAAGAACGGGCAAATGCTCGAATAAACTTGGCCGCAGCAGTATATATATATATATATATATATACAGTGGTTGACAAATCACCAAAAAATCTACTCGCCACACAAAAAAATCTACTCGCCACCTAGTACCAAACGTGTGCTGCTTGGGCCAATATTTACTCGCCCGGGGGTTAAATCCACTCGCCCGGGGCGAGCAAATGTATAGGTTTGTCGAACACTGTATATATATATATATATATATATATATATATATATATATATATATATATACTTATTATTAGGCTATAACTGCAGCACTGATTATTGTGCTACCTAGTTCTTGTTGGTTCTTAATAGATTGCTATGAGGGATATTGTTATATGCACTTATGATATAATACACCTCATTTAGCAATCAGGACGCCACACTCCATATATTTTAGCACCCTCCCCATCAGTTACATATGTTGCTGGTACCATGGTTTTTTACCTCACTACTTCTTATTGGGACTCACACTGGTACTGTCATTTAGCGCATGAATATTTATTTTGTTCTAACAAAATTAACACAGTATAGGAAAATATGCATTTGTCAGAGGGAAAGGCCAATAATCTGGAGTCAGGTCACCCTAATGTATATTAAAAATAAACACAGGCCTGTCTGATACTCCCTGATATTATAAAGTAAAGAGGCCACTCTATAATAAATATTTACACAGGCCTTTTTAAGTCTGTCCCTAATAATCTGTAATCAGGAGGTCATTATAAATGTTAAAACAGTAGTGGTACTGTGATATTAAAGTGACAATCCCATACAAGTTTAATTCAGCCCAAATCCACACAATAATGTTAATAAATGCATTATAAATATCACATGACCATATGTATACTGTCTTAGTTCATGGCTGTGTTATTACATCATTACATGTGTAATTAAATCCGTGACATTCTCAGGCTCCCCCCTTCTGTGACAATCATACAGCCGGGCCGTTACATTGCAACACACTAATCCCGCCCCTAGTGACATCACGTGATCAGTAACCAGTCAGAGAAGCTAAAAGGCAAAGAACTACATTTCCCACAATGCACCTCGTGGAGTGTGGCTAGCAGCTACACCTTCTCTCACTAGTTTGTCTCCTGCGAGCTTCCGTACACAGCGTCTTGTTAGAGTGGGGCGTGGACATGTGTAAACTTCAATGGTGGGAAAATGAGACAGTTTTAGCTGCTAGCTGAGCAGTGGTACAGCGCTCTGTAGAAGGCGCTCTCAGTCGGGTGAGTGATTTTTCAATGTGTGTGTTTATTTTATTTCATTTCTCATTTTACTTTCACTTTAAGTACTGCATGCTTATTTTTTTCTGTGGGCATTTAGGGATTTAAGTGCTCTGTGAGCCGAGTCCTCCATTGAAGGAGGAGCTATGAGGCCAACCTATCACAGCTACTGTACCATCTTCAGTTGCTTTCAGTATACTGATTAATCCACGGCACAGAATATGCAACTTCAAATACATCTATCAACTGTCTATATGTTAAGCCCCCGGACAAGCATTTGCTTGTTAGTTATACACTAGTTTCATACAAGCACTTCACACAGGGGGCTTCAACTTAGGTAGTACTTGACCGGCCGGTCTGAGTGTTCTCATTTCCATATATTTCTTGCCTCTACACTTTATTTACATACTTTGTACTTATTACTGCAGTGTAGCATTTTTCCCCACACCTTAAGGTTCAGTTTATAACAGCTTTGTAGGTCACCACTGCTCCTCATTTTAACCATTTATGTGTATGTGATTAATAAACCTTTATTGATACAATTTGTGTATGTTAGAGTGCTATTCAGGGGATTCTTTTTTTCTGTGTTAGTTTTCATATATATGTGTGTGTGTGTGTGTGTGTGTGTGTGTGTGTGTATATATGTATATATTTATGTATATATATTTGTGTGTGTGTGACCTTGGGCAAGTCACTTCATATCCTCTGTGCCTCAGGCACCAATGTCATAGATTGTAAGCTCTATGGGGCAGGGACTTGTGTCTGCAAAATGTCTCTGTATAGCGCTACGTAAAACTAGCAGCGCTTTAAAAGAACATGCTGTTATTATTATTATATATAAATGTGTATGTATTTATTTAAATAGCACTATTAATGTATATAGCGTTTCACAGTAGTAATACATGTGAAAATCCTATAAATAACAAATACAAATATCAGGTCATGGGAATAAGTGATTTGGACATAAAAGTAACATTTCGGAAGTGTGGACAACTAATACATCTTGTAGATTGCCTTTACAGTGTGATGTCATTGATTCAGTAGATTGTGTGCAGACCAGGACTGCAGTACAGTGTCACTCACATGGATGACTTGCGTGGTAGAAGCTCAAGAACAAGGATGTCAAACTCCAGTCCTCGAGGGCAGCAAACAGGCCAGGTTTTCAGGATATCCCTACTGAAAACCTGGCCTGTTTGGGACCCTCGAGGACTGGAGTTTGACATGCATGCTCTAGAAGGAGCACAGCTGTGGGTGGGAGGTGGATTTGCTTTGCATCAAATGGTTTGGAGCAAGGTTTATTGTATGTATTATCATAATAACAATGCAATGCTTAACTTTTATTTTAGGAGGGATGACTGCAGAACAGAAGTGAATATTGAAGCCATGTGTTCCTTTTCTTGCAAAAGAGAAAATTTGAAGGACAGTTGAACAGAATGAAAATTACTACACAGAGACAGATAAGCAATGTGTATATTTCTCATTTACCATTTAGTATTTGTCGTTTTATTGACTCCACACAATCCGGCTGCTACGGGTTTCACATTGAACATTTTCATCTCTACTCTACCCCTTCCTGTGATCTGAACCATGCAAGTTTTCATTGATTCAATACATCATGAGTAGAGTGTGGCTACAGTATGAAGTAAAGACCCAAGGACCACATCTACTACCATTCATAACAAGAACATGTGCAGTAGCGCACAGCTGCAGTTCTATGTGATTGTTATGAAAGGTTGAGGTGGTTCAATTCTATGAATCTGGAGTGGGATGGATCCTGTTTGCATCACATGGTTTCATCTAGGCCAGTAGATTATATAACTCTCAGTACAGGTTACACATGGCATCAGTATTAGTGATGTAAAGAGGAGGAAAGCTTCAATGTGGAGAACAAAGCCAAGTAATGTTGAAGTTACTCCTTTTACCATTTACTTGGTCAGTCTGTACTGTCTACTCCCCACACAGCTGCTAAGGGTCTTCCATTTTAAATACTTTCACCTCCTATTCTGCACTGCTTTGCTGCCCATTATTTAGAGATGCGTTCCAGTCATGTTTACCACTCTGAATCTCTCTGCAGTCATTGATTCAGCACATCATGGGTAGAGCATGGCTACAGATACAGAAAGCTTTTATTATTTTACCGGCTGATCATCCATAATATTGCATTAAAACATAGAATATCACTTAATTTCCAAAAGATTCAGTGATGCTGATAATGCAGAATCTCACAACATTTCCCATCATAATGCCATAATGCACCAGAGGAAGAAATAATCCTTGCTATATCTGTACATTGTGTGACGTATTACCTCCATGACCATTGAGAGCAAGTACATCTTCTGTATAGAGCGGCTGTGTTATGATGCAGTTATTGATCATCATTGACATAATCACAAGAATCTTATGCAAAGGGAAATTGTCCGCAGCGAAGTGAGATGTGTGCCTGTTTTAAGTCCTCCAGCTTAACGCCCCTACACCTCCCACTACACAGACATACTTACTTATGCATACACTGACATCTGGCATACCTACACACACCCCAGGGCCACTTCCTTCCCCTGATGTCAGGGAGAGGATGGGCATGCAGAGTGCAGTAAGTCTCCACGTTACTCTGGCCAACAGTCTTGGCCTACCCCCAGCATCTGTCACCCACAACATCTGTTCCCTCCTTGTAAAGTGCTGAACTATCTCACCTGGGTCAGTGCTATAGCTGATCACAGTGCCCGATCATGATGTCACTGTGACAGGCAGCAGTGCAGATTGACCGGTCAATCAATGCAGTGCCGCACCATATGCACTAAATGAGATTTCCGTGCCCCCTGTCAGGTTACTCCCTGGGCAGTGACCCTGCTCACCCCCTCCCCTAGTTCCACCTCTGACCACAATTATCTCTCTTGGAGAGTGTAGCAAATTGGTGTTGGTGGAATCTCACCTCTGCCATGCATGGTCACAATCTGGGCACAGGACCCAAATAGTGGGCAATGTGGCACTTCTTACAGTAGAGAATAAGTAACTATATTCTTTACTTGTGTATTAAGGACCTTATTTGCATTAAAATTCAGTCCCCATGGGACCAAGACTTTCTGGCTTACTGAACAAAGTGGAATTGTTTCGTAGAGGGTGGAGAATTGTATTTTATCTGAAATTACCCCCTCTGCACAAAATACAAACAATTATACACATACATGTACCTTGTGGAAGTTGTTGCCCTCTATCTTCCTGTGGTCTCTCCCTGTTTCTCACCGTGCCTCCTCCCATTTCCTTGCACCTCTGCGTCTCCGCATATATCCCTATACTCAGAGCCGGCTCCGGTCAGTGACATGGGATGCCCAAATATGAGCATATCCATACATGGGCATCCATGCCACTGACCGGAGCCCACTCTGTTGCGGATATGGAGAGAGACTGGGAGATTTACATCCCCTTATAATTCATATGGTGCATAGTACCGGCACGTATTGTTTTACCGTTACTGTGTACCTTCCTACTTTCACACTGGTACAGTATGTGCTGCAGTGGGACTGAGAGGGATATATTGGTAACACATAGTTATTGTTGGGGGAATTCAATCCATTTTGAAAATAGTAATGCAATGTTTTATACTTTTTTTTTTGCAGTAATGAAGAATGAAAAAGTTCTGTTAAAATTGAATTGGAGGTGAACTGGAATCATCATCAACTCTGCACCAGTGTGAATTGATGTTCTTTAATGTTCTGATAAGGTACATGCAACATCTCTTCCTCAACCCCTACACCACTCTCTGCCTCTTGCCTCTCTCTCTCCACCTCCCTGCTAAGCGTATTAACCCATCTAATGTAATCCACATTCCATGTCTCACTTTACTCTTCACTTCTCACGTGCCCTCTGGAATGTCTGCTCTCTGACTAACAAGGTCTATTTGTACATGACCTCTTCTGCTCTCATCATCCACCACTTCTCATTCCCCTCACCCCTGTCCTACTCGATACCTCAGCTTAATTGAACTCTCTCCTCTGACATCTACCCTTATCTCTAACCTCTCCTCACTTTCTGCTTAAACTAACTATCTTGTTAACTTTTACAATGCTATCATCTCCTCCTCCTCCCTCCTCCCTCCTCCATTATATATTTATATGCCCCTTCTAGGCTCTGACACACTCATCCCTCTAAGGCCATGATTATCATGGGCACATGCTTGGTCATCCACAGTGCGTGCGAGCGATGCAGAGCCGCCTCGGACCTCAGTGCAGGGATTGCTGCATACCCCAGCATCTGTCACCCACAAACAATACACACACTAATACTCCCCACAATACACACTATAATACCTCCTCAATACTAATCTCTCCAATAATATTATAGCTCCAAACACAATATACACAACACCCTTACACAAGATACACAATCTAGTACTCTCCTCTGCACCTCTACACACAATATAATACTCCCACACACACAATATACACACTACCCTCCTACCCCCATAAAATACAACCAATAATACACACACACTTTGTGGATGTTGGGACCAGCTCCCGGCATGCACCAGTGAAAGAGAGAGGCCAGCAGAAGCTCGGAAGAACTCCCTCTCTCCATCCGTGCCTCCCTCCGTTTCCCATCTTCTCCCTGTCTCTCTCCCTCCCTTTCCTTGCATCTCCCTGCGTCTTTACGTATACCCAGTCAGTGACGGCTCTGGTCACGTGATGCCTTAATATGGGCTTATCCATATATGTTCATCCACGTCACTAATGTGATGCCCGCACTGTTGCGGAGCTGGTACTTACGACGCGCACTTATTGTTTTATCAGTACTGCGTACCTGACTCTACCGGCCTACTTTCAACACTAGTACAATAAGTGCTTCACTACGAGTGAGTGGGGAATATTGGCATCACACAGTCACTGTTGAATATGCCATTCAATCCATTTTGAAAATAGTAATGCAATGTGGTTTTGTTTTGTTTGCTTTTTGCAGTAATGAAGAATGGATAAGTTATATTAAAATTAAATTGGAGGGGAACTGGATTCAGCATTTCATCATGAACTCTGCACTTGTGAGAATTTAACTTCTTGAATACCCTGACAGGTACACGCAACATTAAGACTATAATCTGCTGTGCAAGCTTTCGTGCTATACCTCCCCCTCAGGTTTTGATTTATACATTTGCTCCCTCAATTCATGTCCTCTAATATTTGAAAGCTCTCTCCTAGCATTTTCTCTTTACCACAGAACGTCATCCCAATGTAACCTCTCTCTTGTTCTTTCTGCTTGCTGTTTCCTCACTCCTCTGTTAAACTTTTCTAATTTCTCTAACTTCCACACTCCTGCTTTTATCCACATGTTCTCCTCTTTCCTTCCCCTACCTTTGCATGTGTCTACACACTGCACCATTTGTACAGACCTCTATTGCAGCTATTTCTGCACTGCTCAATGAAAAGCACTCTTTAATATCCTATTCTCTGTGCCCCCTCTCTCTGCGCCCCCTCTTTTGGCGCCTCCTCTCTCTGCGCCCCCTCTCTCTGCGCCTATCTGTCTCATTCTCTCTACGTCCCTCTCTCTCTACATAGAGCTATCTCTGTCTCTCTCTACACCTATCTCTGTGTCTCCTTCTATGTTTGCTGATGTGTGGGATATCTCTTATAATCTTGAACCTGCTCATATACACATCGGGCCTCCCTGCCTCTGCCTCCCTGCTAAGAGTGTTAACCTATCTAATGTAATCCACATTCCTTTCCTTACTTTTCTCTTCCCTTCTCCTATGCCATCTGGAATGTCCGTTCTCTGACTAACAAGGCTCTAGTTGTACATGACCTCTTCTGCTCTCATCATTCACAATCAGTCATTCCCCTCACCCCATCTTACCTGTCCCACTGATTTGCCTCTGCTTAATTAAACTCTCCTCTGACATCTACTCTAACCTCTCTGCTCTCTCTCTCTTTCCGCTTAAACTAACAATCTTATTAACTCTTACAATGCTATCCTCCTATCTATATGCCCCCTCTAGGCTCTGACACACTTGTCCCTCTAGCCCACACCCTTGGCTAAATTCCCAAACATGTTCATCACACTTCCACTCGCTGTTCTTAATGCCTATGAAGGAAATCACACAATTGATATTTGATTTTTCTACAGTAAAAATGTCTCCAGTCCTGTATAAAGCTGCTCTCTGGGGCCAAACCACACTACTTTTTTTTCACATTCATCAACACTCAAATTTAATTTACGCTGTCTTTTTTTCCCTGTATTTGACTCCCTCCACTAACCTTCTCCTCACACTTGCCATCCTTCCTTCACTTCTCAAGCATTTGACTACTTCAGAGGCAAGGTGGATGCCACCCACAAGGAGATTCCTTCTGTCCCTTCCCCCTTCTCTCCTTCTACCTAATTCTCCTTCTGCATTTGACTCCTTTTCTTCTCTTACAGAGCTGGAAGCTAATCATCTTCTCTTCTCCCTCTACCACATGCCCTCTAGATCGTATCCCCTCACACCTTACTGCATCTCTTAGTCCCCACTCTCACCCACATCTTCAATTCCTCCCTATTCTCTGGCTCTTTACCCTCTTACTTTAAGCCTGTAGTGGTCACCCTTTTCTCAGAAACAACCTACACCCTATGTGCCTTACTAACTACCGCCCTGTATCCCTCCTGCTGTTTGTCTCCTAATTGCTAGAATGTCAACATTCTTAAATCACATGCCCTCCTGGATCCTTTACAACCTGCCTTTCGTACAGCTCGTTCTACAGACTGTGCTTAAAGCAAATTCCCAAGGTCACTTTTCCCTACTAATCCTACTTGATCTATCTGCTGCGTTTGATGCTCTCAATCACTCTCCTCCTTCATATTCTAAACTCTCTCTTGGTATCCATAACACAGTTCTATCCTGGTTTTCATCATAACTTTCCTGTCACACATTCTCCATCTCTGTTGCTAACATGTCTTCGTCTTCTATTGATCTGTCTGTGGGTATACATCAGGGCTCTGTTCTGAGATCTCTCTTTCTCTCTACATACTATCATTTGGTGACCTCATCAACTCTTTGTGACAATCCTATAAATAACAAATACAAATATCAGGTCATGGGAATAAGTGATTTGGACATAAAAGTAACATTTCGGAAGTGTGGACAACTAATACATCTTGTAGATTGCCTTTACAGTGTGATGTCATTGATTCAGTAGATTGTGTGCAGACCAGGACTGCAGTACAGTGTCACTCACATGGATGACTTGCGTGGTAGAAGCTCAAGAACAAGGATGTCAAACTCCAGTCCTCGAGGGCAGCAAACAGGCCAGGTTTTCAGGATATCCCTACTGAAAACCTGGCCTGTTTGGGACCCTCGAGGACTGGAGTTTGACATGCATGCTCTAGAAGGAGCACAGCTGTGGGTGGGAGGTGGATTTGCTTTGCATCAAATGGTTTGGAGCAAGGTTTATTGTATGTATTATCATAATAACAATGCAATGCTTAACTTTTATTTCAGGAGGGATGACTGCAGAACAGAAGTGAATATTGAAGCCATGTGTTCCTTTTCTTGCAAAAGAGAAAATTTGAAGGACAGTTGAAGAGAAGGAAAATTACTACACAGAGACAGATAAGCAATGTGTATATTTCTCATTTACCATTTAGTATTTGTCGTTTTATTGACTCCACACAATCCGGCTGCTACGGGTTTCACATTGAATATTTTCATCTCTACTCTACCCCTTCCTGTGATCTGAACCATGCAAGTTTTCGTTGATTCAATACATCATGAGTAGAGTGTGGCTACAGTATGAAGTAAAGACCCAAGGACCACATCTACTACCATTCATAACAAGAACATGTGCAGTAGCGCACAGCTGCAGTTCTATGTGATTGTTATGAAAGGTTGAGGTGGTTCAATTCTATGAATCTGGAGTGGGATGGATCCTGTTTGCATCATATGGTTTCATCTAGGCCAGTAGATTATATAACTCTCAGTACAGGTTACACATGGCATCAGTATTAGTGATTTAAAGAGGAGGAAAGCTTCAATGTGGAGAACAAAGCCAAGTAATGTTGAAGTTACTCCTTTTACCATTTACTTGGTCAGTCTGTACTGTCTACTCTCCACACAGCTGCTAAGGATCTTCCATTTTAAATACTTTCACCTCCTATTCTGCACTGCTTTGCTGCCCATTATTCAGAGATGCGTTCCAGTCATGTTTAGCACTCTGAATCTCTCTGCAGTCATTGGTTCAGCACATTATGGGTAGAGCATGGCTACAGATACAGCAAGCTATTATTATTTTACCGGCTGATCACCCATAATATTGCATTAAAACATAGAATATCACTTAATTTCCAAAAGATTCAGTGATGCTGATAATGCAGAATCTCACAACATTTCCCATCATAATGCCATAATGCACAAGTGGGAGAAATAATCCTTGCTATATCTGTACATTGTGTGACGTATTACCTCAATGACCAATGAGAGCAAGTACATCTTCTGTATAGAGCGGCTGTGTTATGATGCAGTTATTGATCATCATTGACATAATCACAAGAATCTTATGCAAAGGGAAATTGTCCGCAGCGAAGTGAGATTTCAGCCCCCAAACGTCTGTAATATTAATGCAATGTCTTACTTTTGTTGCAGTGAACACTGAAGAGACGGATCTACTACAACACTGTACAGGATGAGCATACGCTACAAGCAGCAAAATGATCTTGCAGTTGACAGTATGTTGTTCTGGTAATGTGCACAATTATTATTTATGGGCTACACACCACAGTGCTGGACATATTCTGTTAACTTCAACTCTACTCCTAACATGGAGATGTCTTCCTGGTGTTACTGATTCAGTACATCATATGCACAGTGTGGTTATGATATGATGGATTGATTTAATGAACCCACCAACCAATGATGACATCTGCATCATCTTCTGTAAAGTGCAGCTACAGCATGATATTATCAGCATTTGGTGCGGTATAATCAGAGGTATCTATGTGCTTTTGTGCCTGTTTTAAGTCCTCCAGCTTAACGCCCCTACACCTCCCACTACACAGGCATACTTACTTATGCATACACTGACATCTGGCATACCTACACACACCCCAGGGCCACTTCCTTCCCCTGATGTCAGGGAGAGGATGGGCATGCAGAGTGCAGTAAGTCTCCACGTTACTCTGGCCAACAGTCTTGGCCTACCTCCAGCATCTGTCACCCACAACATCTGTTCCCTCCTTGTAAAGTGCTGAACTATCTCACCTGGGTCAGTGCTATAGCTGATCACAGTGCCCGATCAGGATGTCACTGTGACAGGCAGCAGTGCAGATTGACCGGTCAATCAATGCAGTGCCGCAACATATGCACTAAATGAGATTTCCGTGCCCCCAGTCAGGTTACTCCCTGGGCAGTGACCCTGCTCACACCCTCCCCTAGTTCCACCTCTGATCACAATTATCTCTCTTGGAGAGTGTAGCAAATTGGAGTTGGGGGTATCTCACCTCTGCCATGCATGGTCACAATCTGGGCACAGGACCCAAATAGTGGGCAATGTGGCACTTCTTACAGTAGAGAATAAGTAACTTTATTCTTTACTTGTGTATTAAGGACCTTATTTGCATTAAATTCAGTCCACATGGGACCAAGACTTTCTGGCTTACTGAACAAAGTGGAATTGTTTCGTAGAGGGTGGAGAATTGTATTTTATCTGAAATTACCCCCTCTGCACAAAATACAAACAATTCTACCCATACAAGTACCTTGTGGAAGTTGTTGCCCTCTATCTTCCTGTGGTCTCTCCCTGTTTCTCACCGTGCCTCCTCCCATTTCCTTGCACCTCTGCGTCTCCGCATATATCCCTATACTCAGAGCCGGCTCCGGTCAGTGACATGGGATGCCCAAATATGAGCATACCCATATATGAGCATCCATGCCACTGACCGGAGCCCGCTCTGTTGCGGATATGGAGAGAGAGTGGGAGATTTACATCCCCTTATAATTCATATGGTGCATAGTACCGGCACGTATTGTTTTACCGGTACTGTGTACCTTCCTACTTTCACACTGGTACAGTATATGCTGCAGTGGGACTGAGAGGGATATATTGGTAACACATAGTCATTGTTGGGGGAATTCAATCCATTTTGAAAATAGTAATGAAATGTTTTTTACTTTTCTTTTTTTTCAGTAATGAAGAATGAAACATTTCTGTTAAAATTGAATTGGAGGTGAACTGGATTCATCATCAACTCTGCACCAGTGTGAATTGATGTTCTTTAATGTTCTGATAAGGTACATGCAACATCTCTTCCTCAACCCCTGCACCACTCTCTGCCTCTTGCCTCTCTCTCTCCACCTCCCTGCTAAGCGTATTAACCCATCTAATGTAATCCACATTCCATGTCTCACTTTACTCTTCACTTCTCACGTGCCCTCTGGAATGACTGCTCTCTGACTAACAAGGTCTATTTGTACATGACCTCTTCTGCTCTCATCATCCACCACCTCTCATTCCCCTCACCCCTGTCCTACTCGATACCTCAGCTTAATTGAACTCTCTCCTCTGACATCTACCCTTATCTCTAACCTCTCCTCACTTTCTGCTTAAACTAACTATCTTGTTAACTTTTACAATGCTATCATCTCCTCCTCCTCCCTCCTCCTCCTCCCTCCTCCATCATATATATGCCCCTTCTAGGCTCTGACACACTCATCCCTCTAAGGCCATGATTATCATGGGCACATGCTTGGTCATCCACAGTGTGTGCGAGCGATGCAGAGCCGCCTCGGACCTCAGTGCAGGGATTGCTGCATACCCCCAGCATCTGTCACCCACAAACAATACACACACTAATACTCCCCACAATACACACTATAATACCTCCTCAATACTAATCTCCCCAATAATATTATAGCTCCAAACACAATATACACAACACCCTTACACAAGATACACAATCTAGTACTCTCCTCTGCACCTCTACACACAATATAATACTCCCACACACACAATATACACACTACCCTCCTACCCCCATAAAATACAACCAATAATACACACACACTTTGTGGATGTTGGGACCAGCTCCCGGCATGCACCAGTGAAAGAGAGAGGCCCGCAGAAGCTCGGAAGAACTCCCTCCATCCGTGCCTTCCTCCGTTTCACATCTTCTCCCTGTCTCTCTCCCTCCCTTTCCTTGCATCTCCCTGCGTCTTTACGTATACCCAGTCAGTGACGGCTCTGGTCACGTGATGCCTTAATATGGGCTTATCCATATATGTTCATCCACGTCACTAATGTGATGCCCGCACTGTTGCGGAGCTGGTACTTACGACGGGCACTTATTGTTTTATCAGTACTGCGTACCTGACTCTACCGGCCTACTTTCAACACTAGTACAATATGTGCTTCACTACGAGTGAGTGGGGAATATTGGCATCACACAGTCACTGTTGAATATGCCATTCAATCCATTTTGAAAATAGTAATGCAATGTGGTTTTGTTTTGTTTGCTTTTTGCAGTAATGAAGAATGGAAAAGTTATATTAAAATTAAATTGGAGGGGGACTAGATTCAGCATTTCATCATGAACTCTGCACTTGTGAGAATTTAACTTCTTGAATACCCTGACAGGTACACGCAACATTAAGACTATAATCTGCTGTGCAAGCTTTCGTGCTATACCTCCCCCTCAGGTTTTGATTTATACATTTGCTCCCTCAATTCATGTCCTCTAATATTTGAAAGCTCTCTCCTAGCATTTTCTCTTTACCACAGAACGTCATCCCAATGTAACCTCTCTCTTGTTCTCTCTGCTTGCTGTTTCCTCACTCCTCTGTTAAACTTTTCTAATTTCTCTAACTTCCACACTCCTGCTTTTATCCACATGTTCTCCTCTTTCCTTCCCCTACCTTTGCATGTGTCTACACACTGCACCATTTGTACAGACCTCTATTGCAGCTATTTCTGCACTGCTCAATGAAAAGCACTCTTTAATATCCTATTCTCTGTGCCCCCTCTCTCTGCGCCCCCTCTTTTGGCGCCTCCTCTCTCTGCGCCCCCTCTCTCTGCGCCTATCTGTCTCATTCTCTCTACGTCCCTCTCTCTCTACATAGAGCTATCTCTGTCTCTCTCTACACCTATCTCTGTGTCTCCTTCTATGTTTGCTGATGTGTGGGATATCTCTTATAATCTTGAACCTGCTCATATACACATCGGGCCTCCCTGCCTCTGCCTCCCTGCTAAGAGTGTTAACCTATCTAATGTAATCCACATTCCTTTCCTTACTTTTCTCTTCCCTTCTCCTATGCCATCTGGAATGTCCGTTCTCTGACTAACAAGGCTCTAGTTGTACATGACCTCTTCTGCTCTCATCATTCACAATCAGTCATTCCCCTCACCCCATCTTACCTGTCCCACTGATTTGCCTCTGCTTAATTAAACTCTCCTCTGACATCTACTCTAACCTCTCTGCTCTCTCTCTCTTTCCGCTTAAACTAACAATCTTATTAACTCTTACAATGCTATCCTCCTATCTATATGCCCCCTCTAGGCTCTGACACACTTGTCCCTCTAGCCCACACCCTTGGCTAAATTCCCAAACATGTTCATCACACTTCCACTCGCTGTTCTTAATGCCTATGAAGGAAATCACACAATTGATATTTGATTTTTCTACAGTAAAAATGTCTCCAGTCCTGTATAAAGCTGCTCTCTGGGGCCAAACCACACTACTTTTTTTTCACATTCATCAACACTCAAATTTAATTTACGCTGTCTTTTTTTCCCTGTATTTGACTCCCTCCACTAACCTTCTCCTCACACTTGCCATCCTTCCTTCACTTCTCAAGCATTTGACTACTTCAGAGGCAAGGTGGATGCCACCCACAAGGAGATTCCTTCTGTCCCTTCCCCCTTCTCTCCTTCTACCTAATTCTCCTTCTGCATTTGACTCCTTTTCTTCTCTTACAGAGCTGGAAGCTAATCATCTTCTCTTCTCCCTCTACCACATGCCCTCTAGATCGTATCCCCTCACACCTTACTGCATCTCTTAGTCCCCACTCTCACCCACATCTTCAATTCCTCCCTATTCTCTGGCTCTTTACCCTCTTACTTTAAGCCTGTAGTGGTCACCCTTTTCTCAGAAACAACCTACACCCTATGTGCCTTACTAACTACCGCCCTGTATCCCTCCTGCTGTTTGTCTCCTAATTGCTAGAATGTCAACATTCTTAAATCACATGCCCTCCTGGATCCTTTACAACCTGCCTTTCGTACAGCTCGTTCTACAGACTGTGCTTAAAGCAAATTCCCAAGGTCACTTTTCCCTACTAATCCTACTTGATCTATCTGCTGCGTTTGATGCTCTCAATCACTCTCCTCCTTCATATTCTAAACTCTCTCTTGGTATCCATAACACAGTTCTATCCTGGTTTTCATCATAACTTTCCTGTCACACATTCTCCATCTCTGTTGCTAACATGTCTTCGTCTTCTATTGATCTGTCTGTGGGTATACATCAGGGCTCTGTTCTGAGATCTCTCTTTCTCTCTACATACTATCATTTGGTGACCTCATCAACTCTTTGTGACAATCCTATAAATAACAAATACAAATATCAGGTCATGGGAATAAGTGATTTGGACATAAAAGTAACATTTCGGAAGTGTGGACAACTAATACATCTTGTAGATTGCCTTTACAGTGTGATGTCATTGATTCAGTAGATTGTGTGCAGACCAGGACTGCAGTACAGTGTCACTCACATGGATGACTTGCGTGGTAGAAGCTCAAGAACAAGGATGTCAAACTCCAGTCCTCGAGGGCAGCAAACAGGCCAGGTTTTCAGGATATCCCTACTGAAAACCTGGCCTGTTTGGGACCCTCGAGGACTGGAGTTTGACATGCATGCTCTAGAAGGAGCACAGCTGTGGGTGGGAGGTGGATTTGCTTTGCATCAAATGGTTTGGAGCAAGGTTTATTGTATGTATTATCATAATAACAATGCAATGCTTAACTTTTATTTCAGGAGGGATGACTGCAGAACAGAAGTGAATATTGAAGCCATGTGTTCCTTTTCTTGCAAAAGAGAAAATTTGAAGGACAGTTGAAGAGAAGGAAAATTACTACACAGAGACAGATAAGCAATGTGTATATTTCTCATTTACCATTTAGTATTTGTCGTTTTATTGACTCCACACAATCCGGCTGCTACGGGTTTCACATTGAATATTTTCATCTCTACTCTACCCCTTCCTGTGATCTGAACCATGCAAGTTTTCGTTGATTCAATACATCATGAGTAGAGTGTGGCTACAGTATGAAGTAAAGACCCAAGGACCACATCTACTACCATTCATAACAAGAACATGTGCAGTAGCGCACAGCTGCAGTTCTATGTGATTGTTATGAAAGGTTGAGGTGGTTCAATTCTATGAATCTGGAGTGGGATGGATCCTGTTTGCATCATATGGTTTCATCTAGGCCAGTAGATTATATAACTCTCAGTACAGGTTACACATGGCATCAGTATTAGTGATTTAAAGAGGAGGAAAGCTTCAATGTGGAGAACAAAGCCAAGTAATGTTGAAGTTACTCCTTTTACCATTTACTTGGTCAGTCTGTACTGTCTACTCTCCACACAGCTGCTAAGGATCTTCCATTTTAAATACTTTCACCTCCTATTCTGCACTGCTTTGCTGCCCATTATTCAGAGATGCGTTCCAGTCATGTTTAGCACTCTGAATCTCTCTGCAGTCATTGGTTCAGCACATCATGGGTAGAGCATGGCTACAGATACAGCAAGCTATTATTATTTTACCGGCTGATCACCCATAATATTGCATTAAAACATAGAATATCACTTAATTTCCAAAAGATTCAGTGATGCTGATAATGCAGAATCTCACAACATTTCCCATCATAATGCCATAATGCACAAGTGGGAGAAATAATCCTTGCTATATCTGTACATTGTGTGACGTATTACCTCAATGACCAATGAGAGCAAGTACATCTTCTGTATAGAGCGGCTGTGTTATGATGCAGTTATTGATCATCATTGACATAATCACAAGAATCTTATGCAAAGGGAAATTGTCCGCAGCGAAGTGAGATTTCAGCCCCCAAACGTCTGTAATATTAATGCAATGTCTTACTTTTGTTGCAGTGAACACTGAAGAGACGGATCTACTACAACACTGTACAGGATGAGCATACGCTACAAGCAGCAAAATGATCTTGCAGTTGACAGTATGTTGTTCTGGTAATGTGCACAATTATTATTTATGGGCTACACACCACAGTGCTGGACATATTCTGTTAACTTCAACTCTACTCCTAACATGGAGATGTCTTCCTGGTGTTACTGATTCAGTACATCATATGCACAGTGTGGTTATGATATGATGGATTGATTTAATGAACCCACCAACCAATGATGACATCTGCATCATCTTCTGTAAAGTGCAGCTACAGCATGATATTATCAGCATTTGGTGCGGTATAATCAGAGGTATCTATGTGCTTTTGTGCCTGTTTTAAGTCCTCCAGCTTAACGCCCCTACACCTCCCACTACACAGGCATACTTACTTATGCATACACTGACATCTGGCATACCTACACACACCCCAGGGCCACTTCCTTCCCCTGATGTCAGGGAGAGGATGGGCATGCAGAGTGCAGTAAGTCTCCACGTTACTCTGGCCAACAGTCTTGGCCTACCTCCAGCATCTGTCACCCACAACATCTGTTCCCTCCTTGTAAAGTGCTGAACTATCTCACCTGGGTCAGTGCTATAGCTGATCACAGTGCCCGATCAGGATGTCACTGTGACAGGCAGCAGTGCAGATTGACCGGTCAATCAATGCAGTGCCGCAACATATGCACTAAATGAGATTTCCGTGCCCCCAGTCAGGTTACTCCCTGGGCAGTGACCCTGCTCACACCCTCCCCTAGTTCCACCTCTGATCACAATTATCTCTCTTGGAGAGTGTAGCAAATTGGAGTTGGGGGTATCTCACCTCTGCCATGCATGGTCACAATCTGGGCACAGGACCCAAATAGTGGGCAATGTGGCACTTCTTACAGTAGAGAATAAGTAACTTTATTCTTTACTTGTGTATTAAGGACCTTATTTGCATTAAATTCAGTCCACATGGGACCAAGACTTTCTGGCTTACTGAACAAAGTGGAATTGTTTCGTAGAGGGTGGAGAATTGTATTTTATCTGAAATTACCCCCTCTGCACAAAATACAAACAATTCTACCCATACAAGTACCTTGTGGAAGTTGTTGCCCTCTATCTTCCTGTGGTCTCTCCCTGTTTCTCACCGTGCCTCCTCCCATTTCCTTGCACCTCTGCGTCTCCGCATATATCCCTATACTCAGAGCCGGCTCCGGTCAGTGACATGGGATGCCCAAATATGAGCATACCCATATATGAGCATCCATGCCACTGACCGGAGCCCGCTCTGTTGCGGATATGGAGAGAGAGTGGGAGATTTACATCCCCTTATAATTCATATGGTGCATAGTACCGGCACGTATTGTTTTACCGGTACTGTGTACCTTCCTACTTTCACACTGGTACAGTATATGCTGCAGTGGGACTGAGAGGGATATATTGGTAACACATAGTCATTGTTGGGGGAATTCAATCCATTTTGAAAATAGTAATGAAATGTTTTTTACTTTTCTTTTTTTTCAGTAATGAAGAATGAAACATTTCTGTTAAAATTGAATTGGAGGTGAACTGGATTCATCATCAACTCTGCACCAGTGTGAATTGATGTTCTTTAATGTTCTGATAAGGTACATGCAACATCTCTTCCTCAACCCCTGCACCACTCTCTGCCTCTTGCCTCTCTCTCTCCACCTCCCTGCTAAGCGTATTAACCCATCTAATGTAATCCACATTCCATGTCTCACTTTACTCTTCACTTCTCACGTGCCCTCTGGAATGACTGCTCTCTGACTAACAAGGTCTATTTGTACATGACCTCTTCTGCTCTCATCATCCACCACCTCTCATTCCCCTCACCCCTGTCCTACTCGATACCTCAGCTTAATTGAACTCTCTCCTCTGACATCTACCCTTATCTCTAACCTCTCCTCACTTTCTGCTTAAACTAACTATCTTGTTAACTTTTACAATGCTATCATCTCCTCCTCCTCCCTCCTCCTCCTCCCTCCTCCATCATATATATGCCCCTTCTAGGCTCTGACACACTCATCCCTCTAAGGCCATGATTATCATGGGCACATGCTTGGTCATCCACAGTGTGTGCGAGCGATGCAGAGCCGCCTCGGACCTCAGTGCAGGGATTGCTGCATACCCCCAGCATCTGTCACCCACAAACAATACACACACTAATACTCCCCACAATACACACTATAATACCTCCTCAATACTAATCTCCCCAATAATATTATAGCTCCAAACACAATATACACAACACCCTTACACAAGATACACAATCTAGTACTCTCCTCTGCACCTCTACACACAATATAATACTCCCACACACACAATATACACACTACCCTCCTACCCCCATAAAATACAACCAATAATACACACACACTTTGTGGATGTTGGGACCAGCTCCCGGCATGCACCAGTGAAAGAGAGAGGCCCGCAGAAGCTCGGAAGAACTCCCTCCATCCGTGCCTTCCTCCGTTTCACATCTTCTCCCTGTCTCTCTCCCTCCCTTTCCTTGCATCTCCCTGCGTCTTTACGTATACCCAGTCAGTGACGGCTCTGGTCACGTGATGCCTTAATATGGGCTTATCCATATATGTTCATCCACGTCACTAATGTGATGCCCGCACTGTTGCGGAGCTGGTACTTACGACGGGCACTTATTGTTTTATCAGTACTGCGTACCTGACTCTACCGGCCTACTTTCAACACTAGTACAATATGTGCTTCACTACGAGTGAGTGGGGAATATTGGCATCACACAGTCACTGTTGAATATGCCATTCAATCCATTTTGAAAATAGTAATGCAATGTGGTTTTGTTTTGTTTGCTTTTTGCAGTAATGAAGAATGGAAAAGTTATATTAAAATTAAATTGGAGGGGGACTAGATTCAGCATTTCATCATGAACTCTGCACTTGTGAGAATTTAACTTCTTGAATACCCTGACAGGTACACGCAACATTAAGACTATAATCTGCTGTGCAAGCTTTCGTGCTATACCTCCCCCTCAGGTTTTGATTTATACATTTGCTCCCTCAATTCATGTCCTCTAATATTTGAAAGCTCTCTCCTAGCATTTTCTCTTTACCACAGAACGTCATCCCAATGTAACCTCTCTCTTGTTCTCTCTGCTTGCTGTTTCCTCACTCCTCTGTTAAACTTTTCTAATTTCTCTAACTTCCACACTCCTGCTTTTATCCACATGTTCTCCTCTTTCCTTCCCCTACCTTTGCATGTGTCTACACACTGCACCATTTGTACAGACCTCTATTGCAGCTATTTCTGCACTGCTCAATGAAAAGCACTCTTTAATATCCTATTCTCTGTGCCCCCTCTCTCTGCGCCCCCTCTTTTGGCGCCTCCTCTCTCTGCGCCCCCTCTCTCTGCGCCTATCTGTCTCATTCTCTCTACGTCCCTCTCTCTCTACATAGAGCTATCTCTGTCTCTCTCTACACCTATCTCTGTGTCTCCTTCTATGTTTGCTGATGTGTGGGATATCTCTTATAATCTTGAACCTGCTCATATACACATCGGGCCTCCCTGCCTCTGCCTCCCTGCTAAGAGTGTTAACCTATCTAATGTAATCCACATTCCTTTCCTTACTTTTCTCTTCCCTTCTCCTATGCCATCTGGAATGTCCGTTCTCTGACTAACAAGGCTCTAGTTGTACATGACCTCTTCTGCTCTCATCATTCACAATCAGTCATTCCCCTCACCCCATCTTACCTGTCCCACTGATTTGCCTCTGCTTAATTAAACTCTCCTCTGACATCTACTCTAACCTCTCTGCTCTCTCTCTCTTTCCGCTTAAACTAACAATCTTATTAACTCTTACAATGCTATCCTCCTATCTATATGCCCCCTCTAGGCTCTGACACACTTGTCCCTCTAGCCCACACCCTTGGCTAAATTCCCAAACATGTTCATCACACTTCCACTCGCTGTTCTTAATGCCTATGAAGGAAATCACACAATTGATATTTGATTTTTCTACAGTAAAAATGTCTCCAGTCCTGTATAAAGCTGCTCTCTGGGGCCAAACCACACTACTTTTTTTTCACATTCATCAACACTCAAATTTAATTTACGCTGTCTTTTTTTCCCTGTATTTGACTCCCTCCACTAACCTTCTCCTCACACTTGCCATCCTTCCTTCACTTCTCAAGCATTTGACTACTTCAGAGGCAAGGTGGATGCCACCCACAAGGAGATTCCTTCTGTCCCTTCCCCCTTCTCTCCTTCTACCTAATTCTCCTTCTGCATTTGACTCCTTTTCTTCTCTTACAGAGCTGGAAGCTAATCATCTTCTCTTCTCCCTCTACCACATGCCCTCTAGATCGTATCCCCTCACACCTTACTGCATCTCTTAGTCCCCACTCTCACCCACATCTTCAATTCCTCCCTATTCTCTGGCTCTTTACCCTCTTACTTTAAGCCTGTAGTGGTCACCCTTTTCTCAGAAACAACCTACACCCTATGTGCCTTACTAACTACCGCCCTGTATCCCTCCTGCTGTTTGTCTCCTAATTGCTAGAATGTCAACATTCTTAAATCACATGCCCTCCTGGATCCTTTACAACCTGCCTTTCGTACAGCTCGTTCTACAGACTGTGCTTAAAGCAAATTCCCAAGGTCACTTTTCCCTACTAATCCTACTTGATCTATCTGCTGCGTTTGATGCTCTCAATCACTCTCCTCCTTCATATTCTAAACTCTCTCTTGGTATCCATAACACAGTTCTATCCTGGTTTTCATCATAACTTTCCTGTCACACATTCTCCATCTCTGTTGCTAACATGTCTTCGTCTTCTATTGATCTGTCTGTGGGTATACATCAGGGCTCTGTTCTGAGATCTCTCTTTCTCTCTACATACTATCATTTGGTGACCTCATCAACTCTTTGTGACAATCCTATAAATAACAAATACAAATATCAGGTCATGGGAATAAGTGATTTGGACATAAAAGTAACATTTCGGAAGTGTGGACAACTAATACATCTTGTAGATTGCCTTTACAGTGTGATGTCATTGATTCAGTAGATTGTGTGCAGACCAGGACTGCAGTACAGTGTCACTCACATGGATGACTTGCGTGGTAGAAGCTCAAGAACAAGGATGTCAAACTCCAGTCCTCGAGGGCAGCAAACAGGCCAGGTTTTCAGGATATCCCTACTGAAAACCTGGCCTGTTTGGGACCCTCGAGGACTGGAGTTTGACATGCATGCTCTAGAAGGAGCACAGCTGTGGGTGGGAGGTGGATTTGCTTTGCATCAAATGGTTTGGAGCAAGGTTTATTGTATGTATTATCATAATAACAATGCAATGCTTAACTTTTATTTCAGGAGGGATGACTGCAGAACAGAAGTGAATATTGAAGCCATGTGTTCCTTTTCTTGCAAAAGAGAAAATTTGAAGGACAGTTGAAGAGAAGGAAAATTACTACACAGAGACAGATAAGCAATGTGTATATTTCTCATTTACCATTTAGTATTTGTCGTTTTATTGACTCCACACAATCCGGCTGCTACGGGTTTCACATTGAATATTTTCATCTCTACTCTACCCCTTCCTGTGATCTGAACCATGCAAGTTTTCGTTGATTCAATACATCATGAGTAGAGTGTGGCTACAGTATGAAGTAAAGACCCAAGGACCACATCTACTACCATTCATAACAAGAACATGTGCAGTAGCGCACAGCTGCAGTTCTATGTGATTGTTATGAAAGGTTGAGGTGGTTCAATTCTATGAATCTGGAGTGGGATGGATCCTGTTTGCATCATATGGTTTCATCTAGGCCAGTAGATTATATAACTCTCAGTACAGGTTACACATGGCATCAGTATTAGTGATTTAAAGAGGAGGAAAGCTTCAATGTGGAGAACAAAGCCAAGTAATGTTGAAGTTACTCCTTTTACCATTTACTTGGTCAGTCTGTACTGTCTACTCTCCACACAGCTGCTAAGGATCTTCCATTTTAAATACTTTCACCTCCTATTCTGCACTGCTTTGCTGCCCATTATTCAGAGATGCGTTCCAGTCATGTTTAGCACTCTGAATCTCTCTGCAGTCATTGGTTCAGCACATCATGGGTAGAGCATGGCTACAGATACAGCAAGCTATTATTATTTTACCGGCTGATCACCCATAATATTGCATTAAAACATAGAATATCACTTAATTTCCAAAAGATTCAGTGATGCTGATAATGCAGAATCTCACAACATTTCCCATCATAATGCCATAATGCACAAGTGGGAGAAATAATCCTTGCTATATCTGTACATTGTGTGACGTATTACCTCAATGACCAATGAGAGCAAGTACATCTTCTGTATAGAGCGGCTGTGTTATGATGCAGTTATTGATCATCATTGACATAATCACAAGAATCTTATGCAAAGGGAAATTGTCCGCAGCGAAGTGAGATTTCAGCCCCCAAACGTCTGTAATATTAATGCAATGTCTTACTTTTGTTGCAGTGAACACTGAAGAGACGGATCTACTACAACACTGTACAGGATGAGCATACGCTACAAGCAGCAAAATGATCTTGCAGTTGACAGTATGTTGTTCTGGTAATGTGCACAATTATTATTTATGGGCTACACACCACAGTGCTGGACATATTCTGTTAACTTCAACTCTACTCCTAACATGGAGATGTCTTCCTGGTGTTACTGATTCAGTACATCATATGCACAGTGTGGTTATGATATGATGGATTGATTTAATGAACCCACCAACCAATGATGACATCTGCATCATCTTCTGTAAAGTGCAGCTACAGCATGATATTATCAGCATTTGGTGCGGTATAATCAGAGGTATCTATGTGCTTTTGTGCCTGTTTTAAGTCCTCCAGCTTAACGCCCCTACACCTCCCACTACACAGGCATACTTACTTATGCATACACTGACATCTGGCATACCTACACACACCCCAGGGCCACTTCCTTCCCCTGATGTCAGGGAGAGGATGGGCATGCAGAGTGCAGTAAGTCTCCACGTTACTCTGGCCAACAGTCTTGGCCTACCTCCAGCATCTGTCACCCACAACATCTGTTCCCTCCTTGTAAAGTGCTGAACTATCTCACCTGGGTCAGTGCTATAGCTGATCACAGTGCCCGATCAGGATGTCACTGTGACAGGCAGCAGTGCAGATTGACCGGTCAATCAATGCAGTGCCGCAACATATGCACTAAATGAGATTTCCGTGCCCCCAGTCAGGTTACTCCCTGGGCAGTGACCCTGCTCACACCCTCCCCTAGTTCCACCTCTGATCACAATTATCTCTCTTGGAGAGTGTAGCAAATTGGAGTTGGGGGAATCTCACCTCTGCCATGCATGGTCACAATCTGGGCACAGGACCCAAATAGTGGGCAATGTGGCACTTCTTACAGTAGAGAATAAGTAACTTTATTCTTTACTTGTGTATTAAGGACCTAATTTGCATTAAAATTCAGTCCACATGGGACCAAGACTTTCTGGCTTACTGAACAAAGTGGAATTGTTTCGTAGAGGGTGGAGAATTGTATTTTATCTGAAATTACCCCCTCTGCACAAAATACAAACAATTATACACATAGACGTACCTTGTGGAAGTTGTTGCCCTCTATCTTCCTGTGGTCTCTCCCTGTTTCTCACCGTGCCTCCTCCCATTTCCTTGCACCTCTGCATCTCCGCATATATCCCTATACTCAGAGCCGGCTCCGGTCAGTGACATGGGATGCCCAAATATGAGCATATCCATATATGGGCATCCATGCCACTGACCGGAGCCCACTCTGTTGCGGATATGGAGAGAGACTGGGAGATTTACATCCTCTTATAATTCATATGGTGCATAGTACCGGCACATATTGTTTTACCGGTACTGTGTACCTTCTTACTTTCACACTGGTACAGTATGTGCTGCAGTGGGACTGAGAGGGATATATTGGTAACACATAGTCATTGTTGGGGGAATTCAATCCATTTTGAAAATAGTAATGCATTGTTTTTTACTTTTTTTTTTGCAGTAATGAAGAATGAAAAAGTTCTGTTAAAATTGAATTGGACGTGAACTGGATTCAGCATTTCATCCTCAACTCTGCACCAGTGTGAATTGACGTTCTTTAATGTTCTGACAAGGTACATGCAACATCTCTTCCTCTACCCCTACATCACCCTCTGCCTCTTGCCTCTCTCTCCACCTCCCTGCTAAGCGTAGTAACCCATCTAATGTAATCCACATTCCTTGTCTCACTTTTCTCTTCCCTTCTCACGTGCCCTCTGGAATGTCTGCTCTACGACTAACATGGTCTATTTGTACATGACCTCTTCTGCTCTCATCATCCACCACCTCTCATTCCCCTCACCCCTGTCCTACTCGATACCTCAGCTTAATTGAACTCTCTCCTCTGACATCTACCCTTATCTCTAACCTCTCCTCACTTTCTGCTTAAACTAACTATCTTGTTAACTTTTACAATGCTAGCACCTCCTCCTCCTCCCTCCTCCTCCCTCCTCCATCATCTATATGCCCCTTCTAGGCTCTGACACACTCATCCCTCTAAGGCCGTGATTATCATGGGCACACGCTTGGTCGTCCACAGTGCGTGCGAGCGATGCAGGGCCTCCCCGTCGCCTCGGACCTCAGTGCAGGGATTGCTGGAGCGACAGGCATGCGCTAACTTTGCCTTCTGTTGCGTGCTTACTATAGACACAGCCTAACCCATGCATTGGTTAAATTCACAAGCACGCTCTCATCACACTTCATCACATCACACTGCTGCTCTTAACACCTATGGAGGAAATCTCACAGTCTGATTTTCTACACTAAACCTTTGTCCTGTTCTGTAAAACTCTGCTCCTTTTTTTAAGGTCAAACACTACTTTTTCCTCACTCATCAACACTCCAATTTCATTCACACTGTCTTCTATGTATTTGAGTCCCACCACTGACTTTCTCCTCCCACTTAACATCCATCCTTTATTTCTCCTCAAGCCTTTGCTCACTTGAGGCAAGGTGGATGCCATCCACAAGTAGATTCGTTCTCTCCCTTCCCCCTCTCTCTTTTTCTATCTAGATCTCATTGCACTCTTGACTCCTTTTCTCCTGTCACAAAGCTGGAACCTGATCTTCTCTTCTCCCTCTACCACATGCCCTCTCAATCCTATATTCTCACTCTCACCCACATCTTCAATTCCTCCATATCCTTTGGCTCTTTCAACTCTTCCTTTTAAGCATGCAGTGGTCACCCCTATTCTCAAAAATAACCTTGACCTTGTGTGAATTTCTAACTATCGCCCTGTATCCTTCCTACCATTTGCCTCCTAATTGCTAGAACGTCTTGTGATCTCCCGTTTGAACAACATTCTTAAATCACATGCTCCTCTGGGCCCTTCACAATCTGCTTTTCCCAATGTAAAAAATTATGTACATAAAGAAAATTCCCAAGGTCCATCTTACTTACTAATCCTGCTTGATCTCTCTTCTGCTTTTGATACTGTCAATCACTCTTCTCATTCATATTCTAAACTCTTTCTTCGTATCCGCAGCAAACTTATATCCTTGTTTTCATCATACTTCTCCATCACACATTCTCCATCTCTGTTGCTAACGTGTCTTTGTCTCCTGTTGTTTTGTCTGTTGGTATACCTCAGGACTCTGTTCTGGGACCTCTCTCACTACATACTATCACTAGTTGACCTTATCAACTATTTTGGCCCTTGATATCATCTCTATGCAGATGATACACACACCTATCCACCCTACCGTCACTCCTGCAATTTAGTCCCTAGTTTCGGGTTGCCTCCTGGCTATATCCTCCATGGATGACACTCTTCTGCCTTAAACCTAATGTCTAAAACTGAGCTCCTCATATTTCCCCCTAAATCTGGCCTAATATCACCTTTCTCCATCGCAGTAAACAGTACTACCATCATCCTGTCATGAAAGCACATTGCCTAGGAGTAACATTTGACTCTTCCCTTTCCATCTTCATTCACGACACTGGCTAAAGTTTGTCGATTCTTTCTCTGTAATATTTCCAAGATTTGCCCTTTTCTCTGTCAATCTACTGCTAAAACGCCAATGCATGCCCTTGTCGTATGGGTTAACATACTGCTAACAGGGCTCCCTGCTTCACAACTTTCTCATTTGCAATCTATCCAAAACTCTGCTGCTTGAATAATTTCCCTTTCTCCCACAACAGTATCTGCTCATCTCCTCCTCCTCCTTAAATCCCTCTCCTTGCTTCCCATCAAGTTTCAGATCACCTACAAAGTTCTCCTCCTTACCTTTTTGTTAAGGTTCTCTATTAGTGGTGTACCGAGTACCCGGCGTTACCCGACACATTTCCAGCTACCCGGACATTACTCGAAACCGGCCACTGAGAAGTGGACTTGGCCGGGTAATACCCGGCGTCGGGTAATGTCAGGGCAGCTGGAAATAATCTTTTATACTTACCTTTCCTAAGACATCTAGGATCAGCAGCAGCAGTCCTCTGATGTTGGCAGCATCAGAGGTGTCTTCACCTGGCGGGGGGAGCTGCAGGAATCACTTCCACAGCACCGAAGCAGGTAAGCTGTGTCTGTGAGCCTGCAGCTCCCCCGCCGGCTGAAGACACCACAGATGCTGCCACCGTCACAGGACTGCTGCTGATCCTAGATGTCACCGCCACCCGGAAGGTAAGTGCCAAACCGTGTACCCGACCGGGTAGAACCTTTCATTTTGGCCGGGTACCCGTTACCCATTTTTTTATAGTTGAGGACCCAGTCCAACACTATTCTCTATTCATCTGCTCCTTCCTACATATCATCTTTGGTCTCGTTATGCCCTTCCTCGTCTCCTAAGCTCTACTAATAACTGTCTCCATTATACTTCTTACACCTCTACTGCGCACTCGCTCTCTTGCCTGAAACCCTTTCCCATCAATTTACCTGTGAAACTCACACACACTCAGTATATGCCAACATACCCTCTTCCACCCACATTTAAGATCAACCTTAAAATTCACAACTTAAATGAAGCATTTCAATAGCTTTTACTCGTTGCTACTGTCACTCATTCAGTCACTAACTATTGTTCCCAAGAAGTGCTTTATACTACAAGTACCCACCATTAAGGACAAGCATTGTCATCTACTGCACTTGTTCCCCCACCTGTTGTCTCTCTGTAAGTCTCCTTACATTTCTCTTAGATTGTAAACTACCCAGGACAGGGATTTACTTTCCTATTGTCTGTTTTTGTTTGTTGAACTTATTGTATAATAATTTCCTGTACTTTTTGGTCTCTCTTGTAAAGCGCTGAGTACACAATGGGTGGTATATAAATAGAGATATATGCAGAGTCTAGAGACAAGGCACACGTGTATAGGTAGCTACAGTTTATCCGGGACCGTATGCATCCTTGAAGTGCCTGTCCCAGTTATTTTCTATTGATTGCAATGTAGGAGTGTCTGTCCTGTCTTATTTTTTTTATTATTATTATTATTATTATTATTATTATATATACAAAGATATATACAAAGATTGTTTCCTGTCGTTAGCATGACATTGTGTGACACAGTGTGATGTCATTGATTCAGTAGATTGTGTGCAGACCGGGACTGCAGTACAGTTTCACTGACATGAATAACTTGTGTGGTAGAAGCTCTAGAAGGAGCACAGCTGTGGGAGGGAGGTGGATTTGCTTTGTATCACATGGTTTGGAGCAAGGTTCATTGTATGTATCGTCAATAATAATTATAATAATAATAATGCAATGCTTAACTTTTTTATTTCAAGAGGAAAGACTGCAGAACAGAAGTGAATATTGAAGCCATGTGTTCATTTTCTTGCAAAATAGAAAATTGAAGGACAGTTGAAGAGGAGGAAAATGACTACACAGAGACAGATAAGCAATGTGTATATTTCTCATTTAGTATTTGTCGTTTTATTGACTCCAAAAAATCCAGCTGCTAAGGGTTTCGCATTGGACATATTCACCTCTACTCCACCCCTTCCTGTGATCTGTACCATGCAGATTTTTGTTGATTCAATACATCATGAATAGAGTGTGGCTACAGTATGAAGTACTGACCCAAGGACCACATCTACTACCATTCATAACAAGAACATGTGCAGTAGCGCACTGCTGCAGTTCTATGTTATTGTTATGAAAGGTTGAGGTGGTGCAATCATATGAATCTTGAGTGGGAGGGATCCTGTTTGCATCATTTAATTTGATCTAGGCCAGTAGAGTATATAACTCTCAGTACAGGTTACATATGGCATCAGTATTAGTGATTTAAAGAACAGAAAAACAGGAGTGGAGAACAAAACCAAGTAATGTTGAAGTTACTACTTTTTACTATTTACTTGGTCAGTCTGTACTGTCTACTCCCCACACAGCTGCTAAGGGTTTCCATTTGAGATACATTCACCTTCTACTCTGCACTACTGTGCTACCCTCTATTCAGAGATGAGTTCAAGTCATGTTTACCACTCTAAATCGCTCTGCAGTCATTGATTCAGCACATCATGGGTAGAGCATGGCTATAGATACAGCAAGCTTTATTTTACCCTAATATTGCATAAAAAAATAGAATATCACTCAGTTTCCTACAGATTTACTGATGCTGATAATGCAGAATCTCACCCTCCCATCATAATACACCAGAGGAAGAAATAATCCTTGCTATATATGTACATTGTGTGACATATTGCCTCCATGACCATTGATGGCAAATACATATTCTGTATAGAGCAGCTGTGTTATGATGTAGTTGTTATTGATCATCATTGAGATATAATCACAAGAATCTTATGCAAAGGGAAACTGTCATTAGCATAGTGGGATTTCAGCCCCCAAACTTCTGTAATATTAATGCAATGTCTTACTTTTATTGCAGTGAACACCGAAGAGACGGATCTACTACAACACTGCACAGGACAAGAGTATACACTACAAGCAGCAAAATGATCATGCAGTTGACAATATGTTGTTCTGGTAATGTGCACAATTATTATGTATGGGCTCCACACCACAGTGCTGGACATATTTTGTTAACTTCAACACTACCCCTACCATGGAGATGTCTTCCTGTGATTGGTGTTACTGATTCAGTACATCATATGCACAGTGTGGCTATTATATGATGGATTGATTTAATGAACCCACCAAACACTGATGACATCTGTATCATCTTCTGTAAAGTGCATCTACAGCAGGATATTATCAGCATTTGGGGTGATATAATCAGAGGCATCTATGTGCTTTTGTGCTGGGTAAAGTCCTCCAGCTGAACCGCCCCCCGCCCCCCACCCCCCTACACCTCCTGCCACACAGGCAAACTTACTTACACACACAGCACACTTACTTATGCACACTGACACTTGGCATACCTACACACACACACCCCACAGCCACTGGCATGCATGCAGAGTCCTGGGTATGCAGGATGGGCATGCAGAGTACAGAATATCTCCACCTTGCTCTGGCCCGTACTCTTGGCCTACCCCCAGCATCTGTCACCCACAACCTCTGTTCCCTCCCTGTAAATTGCTGCACTAACACACCTTGGTCAGCGCTACAACCGATCACAGCACCGGATCATGTCACTGTGATAGGAAGCAGTGCTAATTGACCGGTCAATCAATGCCACGTGGCAACATACGCACCAAAAGAGATTTCCATGCCCCCTGACAGGCTACTCCCTGGGCAGTGACCCTGCTCATCTTCCACCTCTGATCACAATATTCTCTCTTGGAGAGTGTAGCAAATTGGAGTTGGGGGAATTTCACCTCTGCAGTGCATGTAGAGTCCTGTATGCAGAGTACAGAAAGTCTCCACCTTAGTCTGGCCCGTACTCTTGGCCTACCCACAGCATCTGTCACCCACAAATAATACATACACTAATACTCCCCACAATACACACTTTAATACCTCCTCAATAATAATCTCCCCAATAATATTATAGTCTTAAACACAATATACACAATACCCCCTAACACAAGATACCCAATCTAACACTCTCCTCTGCACCTCAACATAATATACACACTATAATACCCTACACACAATATAATACTCCCACACACACACAATATACACACTATCCTCCTACCGCCATAAAACACAACCAATAATACACACACACTTTGTGGATGTTGGGACCAGCTCCTTGCATGCACCAGTGAAAGAGAGAGGCCTGCCATCCGTGCCTCCCTCCATTTCCCATCTTCTCCCTGTCTCTCTCCCTCCCTTTCTTTGCATCTCCCTGCATCTTTGCGTATACCCAGTCAGTGACGGCTCCGGTCACGTGATGCCTTAATATGGGCTTATCCATATATCTGTTGCAGAGATGGAGAGAGACCTGGAGATTTTACATTTCCTTATAATTCATATTGGTACTTAGTACGGGCACTTATTGTTTTATCAGTACTGGGTACCTGACCGTACTGGCCTACGAGTGAGAAGGGAATATTGGCATCACACAGTTACTGTTGAATATGTCATTCAATCCATTTTGAAAATAGTAATGCAATGTGGTTTTGTTTTGTTTGCTTTTTGCAGTAATGAAGAATGAAAAAGTTATATTAAAATTAAATTGGAGGGGAACTGGATTCAGCATTTCTTCATGAACTCTGCACTTGTGAGCATTGACCTTCTTGAGTGCCCTGACAGGTACACGCAACTTTAAGACTATAATCTTCATCAACTGCTGTGCAAGCTTTCGTGCTATACCTCCCCCTCCGGTTTTGATTTATACATTTGCTCTCTCAATTCATGTCCTCTAATATCTGGAGGCTCTCTCCTAGCATTTCTCTCTACCACAGCACGTCATCCCAATGTAACCTCTCTCTTGTTCTTTCTGTTTACTGTTTCCTCACTCCTCTGTAAAACTTTTCTAATTTCTCTAACTTCCACACTCCTGCTTTTATCCACATGTTCTATACACTTTCCTTCCCCTACCTTTGCATGTGTCTACACACAGCACCATTTGTACAGACCTCTATTGCAGCTATTTCTGCACTGCTCAATGAAATGCACTCCTGCACATCCTATTCTCTTCCACCTTCCCTCATTCTCTACGCCCCCCTCTCAAAGCCCCCTCTCTCTATGTCTCCTCTCTCTACGCCTATCTGTCTCATTCTCTTGACGCCTCTCTCTCTCTCTACATATCCCTATCTCTGTCTCTCTCTACACCTATCTCTGTGTCTCCTTCTATGCTCGCTGATGTTGGGGGATATCTCTTATAATCTTGGACCGGCTCATATACACATCAGGCCTCCCTACTAAGAGTGTTAACCTATCTAATGTAATCCACATTCCTTTCCTTACTTTTCTCTTCCCTTCTCCTGTGCCCTCTGGAATGTCCACTCTTACTAACAAGGCTCTAGTTGTACATAACCTCTTCTGCTCTCATCAGTCACAATCAGTCATTCCCCTCACCACATCTTACCTGTCCCACTGATTTGCCTCTGCTTAATTAAACTCTCCTCTGACATCTACTCTAACCTCTCTTCTCTCTTCTCTCTCTCTCTTTCTGCTTAAACTAACAATCTTATTAACTCTTACAATGCTATCCTCCTATCTATATGCCCCCTATAGGCTCTGACACACTCATCCCTCTAACCCACACCTTTGGCTAAATTCCCAAACACACTCATCACACTTCCACTTGCTGTTCTTAATACCTATGGAGGAAATCTCACACTTTGTTTGATTTTTCTACAGTAAAAATGTCTCCTGTCCTGTATAAAGCTGCTCTCTAGGGCTAAATACACTACTTTTTTCCACACTCATCAACACTCAAATTTAATTTACGCTGTTTTTTTTCTCTGTATTTGACTCCCTCCACTGACCTTCTCCTCCCACTTGCCATCCTTCCTTCACTTCTCCTCAAGCATTTGACTACTTCAGAGGCAAGGTGGATGCCACCCAAAAGGAGATTCCTTCTGTCCCTTCCCCCTTCTCTCCTTCTACCCAAATCTCCTTCTGCACTTGACTCCTTTTCTTCTCTTACAGAGCTGGAAGCTAATCATCTTCTATTCTCCCTCTACCACATGCCCTCTAGATCGTATCCCCTCACACCTTACTGCATCTCTTAGTCCCCACTCTCACCCACATCTTCAATTTCTCCCTATTCTCTGGATTTTTGCCCTCTTACTTTAAGCCTGTAGCGGTCACCCTTTTGTCAGAAACAAACTACACCCTATGTGCCTTACTAACTACCGCTCTGTATCCCTCATGCTGTTTGCCTTCTAATTGCTAGTGTCAACATTCTTAAATCACATGCCCTCCTGGATCCTTTACAACCTGCCTTTCGTACAGCACGTTCTACAGACTGTGCTTAAAGCTAATTCCCAAGGTTTTTCCCTACTAATCCTACTTGATCTATCGGCTGCGTTTGATGCTCTCAATCACTCTCCTCCTTCATATTCTAAACTCTCTCTTGGTATCAGTAACACAGTTCTATCCTGGTTTTCATCATAACTTTCATGTCACACATTCTCCATCTCTGTTGCTAACATGTCTTCGTCTTCTATTGATCTGTCTGTGGGTATACATCAGGGCTCTGTTCTGAGATCTCTCTTTCTCTCTACATACTATCATTTGGTGACTTCATCAATGCTTTTGGCCTTAGATATAATCTCTATGCAGATGATACACACACAAATCTATCCACCCCTGTTCTCACTCCTGCAATCCAGTCCCTACTCTTGGGTTGTCTCCTGGCTATATGCTCATGGATGGCACTCCACTGCCTTAAACTTAATGTCTAACACTGGGCTCATATTATCCCCTTTCTCCATCACAGTAAACAGTACTACCATCTATCTTGTCATCAAATATGTTGCATAGGAGTAACATTTGGCTCTTCAATTCCATCTCCATTCACATGCACGGCTATGGGTAAAATGTGTTGCCTCTTTCTCTGTAATATTGCCAAGATCTTCCCTTTCCCCTCTCAACCTACTGCACCGACACACTTTATTCGAGCAAATACCCGGTATGTACCTGGCAGATACCTAGAATGCGCCGCTCCTCACCTCTGACAAGCCCCGTTGCATTTGCCTTCCCAGCCTGGGTTCATGCCTGGCTGATGGCGGCTGATCTGTTAAATGATAATGATTAGGATTTAATAGGCTGCAATGCTTCGCGTGTCTACCAGATGGCATAAATTCATGAATTGTAATGCAGTATATATATATGTACTGTGCAGTATTGCAGCCAACGGGAATAAAATGCTTCAATCCCTGCCGGAAAATAACTCAATGCACTCGGGCAGAAAACAGTCACAAACCTCAATACACCCGGGTATACCCGTATTCGTGGGACTAGCCGAGCTCGAATAAAGTGTGTCGCCAGTGTACTGCTAAAACTAAAATGTATACTGTTATCCTATAGGTTATTTTAACATACTACTAACAGGCCTCCATGCTTCACAACTTTCTCCTATGCAAAACTCTGCTGCTTGAATTATCTCACTTTCTCCCACAACAGTCTCTGCTCATCTCCTTAAATCCCTGTCCTGGCATCCCATCAAGTTTTTGTATCACCTACAAAGTTCTCCTCCTTACCTTTTTGTGAAGGCTCTCCATTAATCTGCTCCTTCTTGCATATCATCTTTGATCTCTCGTTATGCCCTTGCTTGTCTCTTGCACTATAACCATAACTGTCTCCTGTAAACTTCTTTCACCTCTACTGTTCTCTCACTTGCCTGAAACCATTTTCCATCACTGCACCGTACATGTGAAACTTCCTCACACTCAGTATATGCCAACATAACCTCTTCCACCCACATGTAAGACCAATCTTAAAATTCACGACTTAAATCAAGCATTTAAAAAACTTTGACTCGTGGCTACTGTCCCACACCCACAGTCACTGCTAACAACTATTGTTCCCAAGATGTGCTTTCTACTAATTGTACCCACCATTAAGGACAAGCATTGTCATCTACTGCACTTCTTCCCCCAACTGCTGCCTCTCTTTAAGTCTTCTAACATTTCTCTTAGATTGTAAAGTTCCCAGGGCAAGGATTTACTTTCCTATAATCTGTTTTTATTTGTCGCACTTATTTTTTAATTATTTTTCCCCTCTCCCCTAATGATATACATATAGGTTTTCCTGTCATTTGCATTTGCATGACAGAGTTATTATGGTTAACTATTGCATCATGTAGACTGCCTTTTCAGTGTGATGTAATTGATTCAGTACTTTGTGTGCAGACTGTGACTGCAGTACAGTGTCACGAACATTAATGACTTGTGTGGTAGAAGCTCTAGAAGGAACATAGCTATGGGAGGGAGGTGGATTTACTTTGGATCACATGGTTTGGCGCAAGGTTCATTGTATGTATGATCATAACCATGCAATGCTTAACTTTTATTTCAGGAGGGAAGAACAGTGAATATTGAAGCCATGTGTTTCTTTTCTGTCAGAAGAGAAATTTTGAAAGACAGTTGAAGAGGAGGAAAATGACTACACAGAGACAGATAAGCAATGTGTATATTTCTCATTTAGTATTTGTCGTTTTGTTGACTCCACACAATCCAGCTGCTAAGGGTTTCGCATTGGACATATTCCCCTCTACTCTACCCTTCCTGTGATCTGTACCATGCAGGTTTTTGTTGATTCAATACATCATGAGTAGAGTGTGGCTGCTGTATGAAGTATTGACCCAAGGACCACATCTACTACCATTCATAACAAGAACATGTGCAGTAGCGCACTGCTGTAGTTCTATGTGTTTTATTAAAGGTTGAAGTGGTGCAATCATATGAATCTGGAGTGGGATGAATCCTGTTTGCATCATATGGTTTCATCTAGGCCAGTAGAGTATATCTCTCAGTACAGGTTACACATGGCATCAGTAGTAGTGATTTAAAGAACAGAAAAAACAAGAGAAACTTCAATGTTGATAACAAAGCCAAGTAATGTTGAAGATACTCCTTTAACTATTTATTTGATCAGTCTGTACTGTCTACTCCCCACACAGCTACTAAGTCTTCCATTTGAGATACATTCACCTCCTACTCTGCACTGCTGTTCTGTCCTCTATTCAGAGATGAGTTCCAGTCATGTTTACCACTCTGAATCACTCTGCAGTCATTGATTCAGCACATCATGGGTAGAGCATGGCTACAGATACAGTAAGCTTTATTTTACCGGCTGATCATCCATAATATTGCATTAAAACATAGAATATTACTCAGTTTCCAAAAGATTCAGTGATGCTAATAATGCAGAATCTTACAACACATCCCATCATAATGCACCAGAGGAAGAAATAATCCTTGCTACACTACCGACACGTTTTATTGAAGCACGGCTAGCACCGCAAGCCGGGGGATGCCATGTGTTTCTTTTCTGGCAGAAGAGAAATTTTGAAGGACAGTTGAAGAGGAGGAAAATGACTACACAGAGACAGATAAGCAATGTGTATATTTCTCATTTAGTATTTGTCGTTTTATTGACTCCACACAATCCAGCTGCTAAGGGTTTCGCATTGGACATATTCACCTCTACTCTACCCTTCCTGTGATCTGTACCATGCAGGTTTTTGTTGATTCAATACATCATGAGTAGAGTGTGGCTGCTGTATGAAGTTTTGACCCAAGGACCACATCTACTACCATTCATAACAAGAACATGTGCAGTAGCGCACTGCTGCGGTTCTATGTGATTGTTATGAAAGGTTGAGGTGGTTCAATTCTATGAATCGAGTGGGATGGAACCTGTTTGCATCATATGGTTTCATCTAGGCCAGTAGATTATATAACTCTCAGTACAGGTTACACATGGCATCAGTATTAGTGATTTAAAGAGGAGGAAAGCTTCAATGTGGAGAACAAAGCCAAGTAATGTTGAAGTTACTCCTTTTACCATTTACTTGGTCAGTCTGTACTGTCTACTCCCCACACAGCTGCTAAGGGTCTTCCATTTTAAATACTTTCACCTCCTATTCTGCACTGCTTTGCTGCCCATTATTCAGAGATGCGTTCCAGTCATGTTTACCACTCTGAATCACTCTGCAGTCATTGATTCAGCACATCATGGGTAGAGCATGGCTACAGATACAGTAAGCTTTATTTTACCGGCTGATCATCCATAATATTGCATTAAAACATAGAATATTAGTCAGTTTCCAAAAGATTCAGTGATGCTAATAATGCAGAATCTTACAACACATCCCATCATAATGCACCAGAGGAAGAAATAATCCTTGCTACACTACCGACACGTTTTATTGAAGCACGGCTAGCACCGCAAGCCGGGGGATGCCCCGGCGTGCTAGCCGCACTCCCTCAGCGTGCCGCGCATCACGATGCACGGTCACGCGTCATCGGGTGCCTGCGCCCCCTGCACGCGCGTCCAGGGCTCCCCGAGGGAGCACTGGTGTCCCGCGATGTGGGGGACAGCGGCAGGGGGTTCCGGGGGACCCGACGGACCCGGCAGCGGAAGGGAGAAAGCCCCGATCGGAGGGCGCTCCTCCGCTGCTTCGGCGTGCGCCCGGCACCCTCCGGCGCGCGCCAGGTTACTGCTGCGGCCAAGAACGGGCAAATGCTCGAATAAACTCGGCCGCAGCAGTATATCTGTACATTGTGTGACGTTTGGCCTCCATGACCATTGATAGCAAATACATATTTTGTATTGAGCGACTGTGTTATGATGTAGTTGTTATTGATCATCATTGAGATATAATCACAAGAATCTTATGCAAAGGGAAAATGTCTGCAGCATAGTGGGATTTCAGCTCCCAAACTTCTGTAATATTAATGCAATGTCTTACTTTTATTGCAGTGAACACTGAAGAGACGGATCTACGACAACACTGCACAGGACAAGAGCAAACACTACAAGCAGCAAAATGATCTTGCAGTTGCAAGTATGTTCTGTAATGTGCACAATTATTATTTATGGGCTACACACCACAGTGCTGGACATATTCTGTTAACTTCTACCCCTACCATGGAGATGTCTTCCTGTGATTGATTCAGTACATCATATGCACAGTGTGGCTATGATATGATGGATGGATTTAATGAACCCACCACCCACTGACATCTGCATCATCTTCTGTAAAGTGCAGCAGGATATTATCAGCATTTGGGGTGGTATAATCTGGGGCATCTATGTGCTTTTGTGCCTGGATAAGTTCCTCCAGCTGAACCACCCCCCTATACCTGCCACACAGGCATACTTACAGAGCACACTTACTTATGCACACTGACACTTGGAATACACACACACACACACACACACACACAGACACTGTCATGCATGCAGTGTCCTGTATGCAGAGTACAGAAAGTCTCCACCTTACTCTGGCCCGTACTCATGGCCTATCCCCAGCATCTGTCATCCACAACCTCTGTTCCCTCCCTGTAAAGTGCTGCACTAACACACCTGGGTCAGCGCTGCAGCTGATCACAGTGCCGGATCATGATGTCAATGGGATAGGCAGCAGAGCTGATTGACAAGTCAATCAATGCAGCTCCGCAATATATGCACCAAAAGAGATTTCTGTACCCCCTGTCAGGCTACTCCCTGGGCAGCGACCCTTCTCACCCCTCTCATTCCACCTCTGATCACAATAATCTCTCTTGGAGTGTGTAGCAAATTGGAGTTGGGGGAATCTCACCTCTGTAGTGCATGGTCACAATCTGGGCACTGTACCCAATTATTGGGCAATGTGGCACGTCTTACAGTAGAGAATAGAATAAGTAACTATATTCTTTACTTGTGTATTAAGGAACTTATTTGCAATAAAAATTCAGTCCACCTGGGACCAAGACTTTCTGGTTTTCTGAACAAAGTGGAATTGTTTTCCTATAATTTTATATTCTCTGAAATGTAACATCACAATAAAGTACTCCTATTTTTTTCCTTTGTGCTTTTTTATGGACTATTCCTTTATGTATTTCACTTAATGGGACTAATTACCTTACGATTAGATTTCACTTGTATTTTCTTGGGTTACTCTTTGGAATTTCTCTCTGTGTTCATTTATACTATCTTATTTAGAGCAGTCTTTGCCATTGGACCCCATTTCTTGCCAGAGAGATCTGTAACACAGAGTATTGAAGAGAGTACAGAACAGTGGTGAAGTAGATTTTTATGCTTCTAGGCAGCCTCCCTTCTCACCATGTATTCTGCCCCCGACGGTCTCTTGCACTGCTCCCTCCTACACCCACTCTCCTCACTCTTCCCTCCCCTCCCCGCTATCACTCAATGACCCCCTCTCATTCAATCCTGCTCCCTTACTCCCCCCTCACTCATTCTTCCTTCTGCACACACAATCCTCCCGAATATCACTCCCAAACAACACACACACTAATTCTCCCCACAATACACACTATAATACCTCCTTGTGACGATAGCTTCCACAGGCTTATTAATATTACACAAAAATAATTGGGTTTGAACTGAACGAGGCTTAAGATATAATAAATTGTATTTATTCCTTAGAATATAGGTGAACACAACAGATAATACAGTAACGAACAAGAAGTACACTTACTTAAGGGTTGGGGAATGAGAAGTATGATGTAGCATTTCTTTCAGCAGTGAGGAAATCATTCAGGTGATATCAGGTAACCATATCAGCAAACGAAGACAAAGGATATATGGGTGGACAGCAGTTTATAAACCATTCTCCTTCTATTCTTAACCTTAAGCACAGGGGATTGGTTTACAATTACCTCCAGCCACTCACTAACGTGGGAAAGCATTCTGACCCATGCCCCCCTGCTAGTTGGCACATGCGCAGTAGAACTCTGGGGGTCTCATTTCTGAAGCCCCACATTTACGTCAGGAATGCCAGACAGTCTACCATTTGGAGTTCTGGCAGGAAAACCTTTGTTGAAAGGTGTTAACTGGAACACTTAAGACCTGCCCTGGTTTGGGCTTCGGATAAACAGTGAGGGTGATAAAACTCTTTGAACAGCACTTAAATCCTAGACATAGCGGCGTCCCCAGGGCCATCTGCTACCTTATGGCCCAAAAGAATCTCTTCTGGGTCTTTGTCCATACCTTAAGATACACTATTAAGCATAAAACATAAACGTATTAAAATATCCGGTTCCGTTAGGTTTAGCAGGTCCAAACTTCCCAGTTCGCATTGCCAGAACTGGGACACCATATGGTCCAAAAAGCGACTTGCTACGACCTAAGAAACCGGAGTTACACCAATGCACATTAAATCATTTTAATACAAAAATCTCCATTGAAAAAGAAATCTCAGCTTTTCACTAAATCCCCATTGAAAACAACGGGCAGCTCCGCCATAGACTTTCAATGGTAAATCGCCGCCATTGAAGTCAATGGGGGTTTTCTGCCATTGAAGTTTATGGGAAAAGTCCCGAACTTCAAGGGGGTCCATACTCCGTCGGGTTGGTCCAAGCGGGTCAAGGATGGTTCTGCAGCGATGCCGGAGCAGTGGCTACAGATACCCCAAACCCTGATCCGCTGAACCCTCCGGAACCGGAGATATGGATTCCTAAAATTCAGCATTTCTCACTTAGTCATTTTTCTGAGCCGTTTCTGCCGCCGCCGGCAAAGCCTATGGCGCGACCCGCTCTATCTGGTTCGACCCTTATCGGGGGTCCAGGATTCGGGGACCCGGTGGTGGTCGAGTGGGGGGACGCTTAGGAACTAGGGGCAAAAAGAATTTTATCCCTAGGTGCCCTAAAACAGTTTATTTCCCCGCTAATTGACGTTGAACTTGACCCAGTGATTTTAGCTCTTTTGAAGGACATTGTATCCGCTTTGCGGTTTGCGGTCTGGACGGCAGCCAACTAGGTTACCTCGAGGCATCTCCATTGAAGTCAATGAGCCCATTGACTTTCAATGGGAAACCGCCGCTCTCCCTCTCGGACGCCACCTGCTGGTCACTACAGGAAACAGGACGAAAACAGCACAAATTCCTATTGAAATGCATTGAGCCCTAATGGCGGCCAATGGGGACCTGCAAAATGGTGCCCGAAAAGGCGGGAAACTTACACAAAGAGCTATAATCATTAAAGAATTATTAACCCTTGTGCTCCCGGATGGATTCTAGTGTGTGTGTGATGCAAACACTGAGTAACCAGACATTACAATGGAACAGGGGAAAATACATTTACATGTCATAACAAGGGTTACATCACATTTCTGGACCTCAGCCCAGTTAACCCCTTGTCTCCCTGGTGCGGTCAGGGGTGGCCAAATGGGGTGCAACCCCTTTAATACCGGGCCACCCCCTCTCTCCCTCTACACCTCCCCTTCTTAATGCGTGTCCTGTGGCCCACTGGCCCTGACGGGGAGTGGGGCACTGCTGGCACCATTAATGAATTCAGTCTCAGAGGGATAGTCCTGGCGTGAAAGTCCATCAGCATTGCTGTTTTCACTACCCTTTTTGTGCTGAATGGTGAATTCAAATTCTTGCAAAGCCAAGCTCCATCTCAGCAGTTTGGCATTTTCCCCTGATACCCTCTGTAGCCAGCTCAGGGGATTGTGGTCGGTAATGACCGTGAAAGCCCTCCCATAGACATAGGGCTGGAGCTTTTTGAGTGCCCACACAATGGCCAAGCACTCCTTTTCAATGGTGGCATATGCCACCTCCCTGGGGAGCAGTTTGCGACTGAGATACACCACAGGGTGCTCTTTGCCGTCGTCCCCCACCTGGCTCAACACAGCCCCCACACCAAAGTCTGAGGCATCAGTCTGAATAAGAAAATGCTTGGTATAATCTGGGGCAGCCAGGATGGGGGCCTCAGCAAGCGCAGCTTTCAGTGCCTGGAAAGCAGTTTCACAGCAGGAGACCAGGTAATAAGCACAGGCAGTTGCTTCTTAGTCAGATCAGTCAGGGGTTTGGCCACGGCGCTGTACTGTGGGACAAATTTCCTGTAGTACCCTGCGGTGCCCAAAAAGGCCATGACCTGTTTCTTGGTTTTTGGAACAGGCCACTGACCTATGGCTTCTACCTTGGCTGGCTCTGGCTTGAAATGCCCTCCACCCACCCTGTGCCCTAAGTACAGGACTTCTGCCATACCTACCATACACTTAGTGGGTTTTAAGGTAAGCCCAGCCTCCCTGATTCTATCCAGCACCGCAGCTACATGTCCTATGTGGGATTCCCAGGAATTACTAAAGACAGCAATGTCATCTAAGTAAGCCCTGGCATAGCTCTGCATCCCTTCCAGTAACCTATTGACCAGGCGTTGGAAGGTAGCCGGGGCATTCTTCATCCCAAATGGCATCACCAAAAACTCATAGAGGCCACTTGGAGTGATGAATGCTGACTTCTCCCTAGCCTCCAGGGTCAGGGGAATCTGCCAGTAGCCTTTGCTCAGATCCATGGTGGTCAGATACTTTGCCCCCGCGAGTTCATCTAGTAACTCATCCATGCGGGGCATGGGGTAAGCATCTGACACCGTCCCAGCATTGAGCAACCGGTAGTCCACACAAAACCGGGTGGTTTTGTCCTTCTTAGGCACTAGGACTACTGGACTTGCCCAAGGGCTCTGGGACGGAGTAATTACCCCTAGGGTCAGCATCTCCTCAATCTCTCTCTCCATACTTGTCTTGACCTCTGCTGACACTCTATAAGCGTGCTTATGCAGAGGCTGCAGGTCCCCTGTGTGTACTGGGTGTTTGGTGAGATGTGTGGTCCCTGGCATGTCAGTGAAGAGGGCGCTATACTGAGCTAGCATGTCCCTGGCTTCTCCCTTCTGCCTAGCACTCAACTGTGCCCCGATCTCTACCTGCTCAACAGTGTTTCCTTGCTTTGCCTCCCCTAGGAGATCAGGCAGAGCATTGCTCGCCGGATCCTCCAGCAGTGGGCTACAAATGGCCATTACTGCTCCCATACTCGGTGCTCTGTATTCCTTTAACATATTAATGTGATATGTCTTGTGCCTCTCAGGCGCTACCTGTACAACATAGTTGCACTCATTCACCTTTCGGATAACCGGGTACGGTCCCGACCAGGCAGCCATCAGCTTGTTCTCCCGAGTGGGTTTGAGAACAAGCACCTGCTGTCCTGGGATGAATTCTCTGCTACGGGCCTGCTGGTCATACCATTGCTTCTGCTTGGTCTGAGCAGCCCTGAGGTGGTCCTGGGCCACCCCCATAAGCATCTCTAACCGGTCTCTGAGATCTACTACATACTGGATCACTGAAGCATCAGTAGCAGTAGTCTCCCCCTCCCATCCCTCACGGAAGAGGTCCAGAGGTCCACGTACCCTGCGGCCATATAGTAGCTCGAAGGGGGAGAAGCCTGTAGATTCTTGCGGTACCTCTCGGTATGCAAACAGCAAATGCTGCAGGTGAATCTCCCAGTCTTTCCCCTCCGCCTCTATAAAGGTCCGAAGCATCTGCTTCAGGGTACCATTAAACCTCTCACATAATCCGTTTGTTTGGGGATGGTAAGGGGTAGTGCGCTGGTGCTGTACACCGCAGACATCCTAGAGACAATGTAACAGTTCACTCATGAACTGCGACCCCTGATCAGTTAGGATCTCACTAGGGAAACCTACCCTAGCAAAAATGTTCAGCAAAGCTGCTGCCACTGTCTTGGCACTTATGGTGCCCAGCGCTACCGCCTCAGGGTACCGGGTGGCAAAATCCACCACCGTGAGGATGTAGCACTTCCCTGACCTGCTAGGAATCATGAGGGGTCCTATCAGGTCCATCGCTACCTTCTGGAAGGGTTCCCCTATTATCGGTAGGGGTCTCAGGGGTGCCTTCACACGGTCGCCCGCCTTACCTACTCGCTGGCAGGCATCACAGGAGCGGCAGAAATCAGCCGCATCCCTGGATGCCCCCGGCCAGAAATAACGCTGCAATAACCGGGCTCGCGTTCTGGTGACCCCCTGATGTCCCGCTAACGGAATAGAGTGAGCTACCCGTAACAATTGCTGTCGGTACCCCTGGGGTACTACTAGCTGTCGCTTACCGGTCAATCCCTTCTCTATTCTCGGGTTCCCTTCTTCTCTGTATAGGAGTCCCTTATGCCATAGGCAGCGCTCAGTGCCCTCCCCTGCCTGAGATTCGGACGCCCGAAGTCTCACGCCGGCCAGGGTAGGGTCTGCCTTCACTGCCTCCCTAAACTGGGCTCCTAAATCTGCCCCCCCCCCAGTCATGTCATTGTCAGGGGAAGGGGACACGGTAAGGGGGAACAGTAAGTCAGCCTGTGGTTGCAACTGATCCTGGCTTACCTCCCTGGGCTCCTCTGTGCCCTCCGCTAACGTTGGTCCCAAAGGCTGGGGGACTGGGGTGGCCACCGCCGACATTGCCGCGGTCTGGCTCCGGGTAACCGCCACCACTGCAGCGGGCTGGGGCACACGGTCGTAGGTGCAGGTCATCGGTCCCAGGTCATTGCCCAAAAGAATTTCAGCATCCAAACCTGGTAAAACCCCCACCTCCCGCACACCCTTGCCCACCCCCCAATCCAAAAAAATGCGGGCCACCTGCAGGAAACGTGGCTCTCCGTCAGCCACAGTGATCTGTATCCCAGGGCCTGGGATCAATTCCTCTGACCGGACCATATCAGGTCGGACCAGGGTCACTGCAGCTCCTGAATCAAGTAAGCCAACTGCTTGCCGGTCACCGACTGTGACCGGGGTGAGATGCTTGCTCCTGCCGTCCGTCTGCTGCAGGTCTGCGCTGTGATGTCCTCCGCTCCTGGCTGTAGGCACTGAAGAAACCGGGGTAGGGGTGACATGGGATGTCTCGCTGGGAGTTGTTTCCATGACCGGTCCTGGTTCTTTGGTGGAAGCCACCCGCACGCGGGCTACCGGCTTTGCAGCTGGGGTGCGTTGCCCTCGATAGGGTCCGTTGGAACGCAGGGGTTCCGGGCAATCTGGTCTGATGTGACCAGTGCTGTTGCAATTGTAGCACCGGCGCTCATGCCGGAGCTCTCCCGCCTTCTGTGACCCGCTGCCCGCAGGCGGCTTTTGGGTCCACTGGGGGGTACTCACAGCTTTCTTGGCCGGCGCCGGTGGGGTTACCGCTTTGGCTGGTACCTTGGCGGTCATCTGGGACCGGCTGACCACATAGTCATCTGCCATCCTCGCCGCCTCGGTGTAGGTCTTGGGCTTTTTATCATACACAAAAGCCCTCACCGCCGGCGGGCACTGCTGCATGAGCTGCTCCTGAAAGATGAGGTCCAGCAGGCGTTGGTAAGTCTTGGCCTCAGAGCCCTCCACCCAGTGTAACCCATACAAAGCCATGCGGGTCACATAAGTGACATAGGTCTCCTGAGGGTGCCTCTCCTCCAGCCGGAACTTACCCCGGTAAGCTTCAGGGGTAAAACCATGCTGAAACAGCAAAAGTTCTTTCAGGTGGTCATAGTCATCAGCAAACTCCTCTGTAAGCGCCATCAAAGTCTGTTTAGCCAAGATGGAGAGTAGCGGGTCCAGGCGTGCAACCCTATGCTGGGGAAGCACCCCGTACCGCCGGCACTGCGTTTCAAAGTTCCTTAGAAACATGTCATCAGTGCCCTCCACATACTTGGTGAGACTGTGCTTGTCCAGTTGGAGTCCATCTCTGGGGGGTCGGACCGGGGGGCAATAAGCGGGTCTGTTCATTGCCATAGAGATAAACGTTAGGGTTAGGGTTATAGGGGAATACGAAAATTTAGGTATGTGACTCATTTGGGTACTAACCAATCAGAGAAGAGTTAGGGTTGAAAGTTAGGGTTGAAAGTTAGGGTTGAAAGTTAGGGTTGACACTTAGGATTATTTTTCTATTTTTGTTTGGCCCAGGGTTATAGGGGAATATGAAAATTTAGGTATGTGACTCATTTGGGTACTAACCAATCAGAGAAGAGTTAGGGTTGAAAGTTAGGGTTGAAAGTTAGGGTTGACACTTAGGATTATTTTTCTATTTTTGTTTGGCCCAGGGTTATAGGGGAATACGAAAATTTAGGTATGTGACTCATTTGGGTACTAACCAATCAGAGAAGAGTTAGGGTTGAAAGTTAGGGTTGAAAGTTAGGGTTGAAAGTTAGGGTTGAAAGTTAGGATTATTTTTCTATTTTTGTTTGGCCCAGGGTTATAGGGGAATACGAAAATTTAGGTATGTGACTCATTTGGGTACTAACCAATCAGAGAAGAGTTAGGGTTGAAAGTTAGGGTTGAAAGTTAGGGTTGAAAGTTAGGGTTGAAAGTTAGGGTTGAAAGTTAGGGTTGACACTTAGGATTATTTTTCTATTTTTGTTTGGCCCAGGGTTATAGGGGAATACGAAAATTTAGGTATGTGACTCATTTGGGTACTAACCAATCAGAGAAGAGTTAGGGTTGAAAGTTAGGGTTGAAAGTTAGGGTTGAAAGTTAGGGTTGAAAGTTAGGGTTGACACTTAGGATTATTTTTCTATTTTTGTTTGGCCCAGGGTTATAGGGGAATACGAAAATTTAGGTATGTGACTCATTTGGGTACTAACCAATCAGAGAAGAGTTAGGGTTGAAAGTTAGGGTTGAAAGTTAGGGTTGAAAGTTAGGGTTGACACTTAGGATTATTTTTCTATTTTTGTTTGGCCCAGGGTTATAGGGGAATACGAAAATTTAGGTATGTGACTCATTTGGGTACTAACCAATCAGAGAAGAGTTAGGGTTGAAAGTTAGGGTTGAAAGTTAGGGTTGAAAGTTAGGGTTGAAAGTTAGGGTTGACACTTAGGATTATTTTTCTATTTTTGTTTGGCCCAGGGTTATAGGGGAATACGAAAATTTAGGTATGTGACTCATTTGGGTACTAACCAATCAGAGAAGAGTTAGGGTTGAAAGTTAGGGTTGAAAGTTAGGGTTGAAAGTTAGGGTTGACACTTAGGATTATTTTTCAATTTTGTTTGGCCCAGGGTTATAGGGGAATACGAAAATTTAGGTATGTGACTCATTTGGGTACTAACCAATCAGAGAAGAGTTAGGGTTGAAAGTTAGGGTTGAAAGTTAGGGTTGAAAGTTAGGGTTGAAAGTTAGGGTTGACACTTAGGATTATTTTTCTATTTTTGTTTGGCCCAGGGTTATAGGGGAATACGAAAATTTAGGTATGTGACTCATTTGGGTACTAACCAATCAGAGAAGAGTTAGGGTTGAAAGTTAGGGTTGAAAGTTAGGGTTGAAAGTTAGGGTTGACACTTAGGATTATTTTTCTATTTTTGTTTGGCCCAGGGTTATAGGGGAATACGAAAATTTAGGTATGTGACTCATTTGGGTACTAACCAATCAGAGAAGAGTTAGGGTTGAAAGTTAGGGTTGAAAGTTAGGGTTAGGGTTAGGGTTAGGGTTAGGGTTAGGGTTAGGGTTAGGGTTAGGGTTAGGGTTAGGGTTAGGGTTAGGGTTAGGGTTAGGGTTAGGGTTAGGGTTAGGGTTAGGGTTATAGGGGAATACGAAAATTTAGGTATGTGACTCATTTGGGTACTAACCAATCAGAGAAGAGTTAGGGTTGAAAGTTAGGGTTGAAAGTTAGGGTTGAAAGTTAGGGTTGAAAGTTAGGGTTGACATTTAGGATTATTAGGGTTAGGGTTAGGGTTAGGGTTAGGGTTAGGGTTAGGGTTAGGGTTAGGGTTAGGGTTAGGGTTAGGGTTAGGGTTATAGGGGAATACGAAAATTTAGGTATGTGACTCATTTGGGTACTAACCAATCAGAGAAGAGTTAGGGTTGAAAGTTAGGGTTGAAAGTTAGGGTTGAAAGTTAGGGTTGAAAGTTAGGGTTGAAAGTTAGGGTTGACACTTAGGATTATTTTTCTATTTTTGTTTGGCCCAGAGTTATAGGGGAATACGAAAATTTAGGTATGTGACTCATTTGGGTACTAACCAATCAGAGAAGAGTTAGGGTTAGCGTTGAAAGTTAGGGTTAGGGTTGACCCTTACGATTATTTTTGTATTTGTGTTTGGTGAAAAAAGAATAGAACATTTTTAGTTATGTGACTCATTTAGGTACTTGGCCAATGAGAGTTAAGTTCTGAACAATTTAGGGAGGGTGTGGTTTGGGGTTGAAAGTGTGGTAAGAAAAAGTGTAAGTGGGTAAGAACGTGAGGGAGGTTGTGGGTAGGTGGGTGAGGGAGGTTTAGGGATGTATGGTGGGTGTGGGTAAGGAGGTTGAAGGTTTTTGAGGGAAGGTGGATGATGAAGAGAGTGGGTAGGTGGTGTTGAAGGTGGATTAGGGAGGGTGAGTAAATGTGTCTGGGAGGGTGAGGATGAAGGTGGGTGAAAAAAGTGTGGGTCAGTTCAGGTATGGGTGAGTGGGCAAGGGTGAGGCTGGGTATTGGTGTGCAGGTAAGGGTGGTGAAGGTGAATTTTAATATGGATGATGAGGGTAGAAGGTGGGTGAGGGAGGTTGGGTGAAGGAGGGTGTGGGAAGGTGATGTTGAAGGTGGGTGAGGGATGGTTAATATGGGTATAGGAGGCTTTGTAGGTAAGGTTGAGGCCAGTAAGGTAGAGTGAACATGGGTGAGGGAGGGTGAAGATTAAGGTGGAAGAGGGAGGGTGTGTTTAAGTGGGGTTAAAGGTTGGTGAATGTAGGTGAGGTAGGGGGATGAGTGAAGGTGTGGGTGAGTGAAGGTGTTGGTGAGGGGGCAATGGTGGGTGGGTGAAGGTGGATGAGTGTGAGGGTGAAGGTGGATGAGGTGGTGGGTGATAGTGAACATGGGTCAAGAGCGGGTGAGGGAGGGCATGGAATCAGTCTGTGAGCCTGCCCTTTCTATTTTGTTGTATATATTCTATTCCCTATCCAATTGACATGTTGCATTTATATGCAGTTAGTCATTCAAAAATTTGAAAACTCTTGCATTCGTTGCATGTTAGCGAGAGGCACCCTTAGAGGTAAAGAGCTAGCTTTTACCTCACTACTAAGTACTTGGACATTGAGGACTAGATCCGTTTTGTACAGAGCGGAGCTTCTCCTCTGCCGTATGCTAGGAGTGAAGAAGCACTACTGTCTATCGTCCGTAAAGGGGTATGCTTTCTTCCCCCAATTTACAGTCGAGCTAGCGCTGCAGATGGGACAGTAGCGAAGAGTTCACTGCCTGACTCTAAAAGGGCACACTCGTGTAAAGGGAGAGAAATCAACTCAAAGCTTTATATCCTGAGAGATAAAAGCAATGCATTGTGTAGGTGTACTCACTTACCTCAACTACTTACCTCCTTGTTAGTATGTCCTTTGTGAACATCATCTTGATAGACGAACTTACCTATTTTCATACTGCAAATAAATTTTACCCAAGATAAGTGAAAAAATATAATGCAATCCCCTTTAGAGCAATGCAGTTGAGGACCCTCTTTCACTGATGGACTAAATAAACAATGCTTAGACTGAGTGAGAGAGGGGTTTGTGAGAGAGAGGGGAGAGTGGTAGTCCTTGAAAGAGAGAGAGAAAGAAAGGACATTTGTGAGAGTAAAATACAGGTGATTTAGAAGGAGCAGGGATGCTAGTCAGGGAGAGTAATAGAGAGCAGGGAGAGAAAGAGAGGGTGTGAGAAAGAAAAAGAGAGAGAGAGAAGTGGAAGAAAGAAATGTGTGTGAGAGCAAGAGACGGGTTGAAGTGAAAGAGATAGAGTGGGAGTAAGAGAGAAAAAAATTGAGAGAAGGGAGAGGGAGAGAGAAGGGAGAGGGAGAGAGAAGAGAGGGAGAGAGAAGGGAGAGAGAGAAAGCAGGGAGAGACAACTGTGAGAGGAGGGACAGAGAAGGGAGAGGGAGAGAGAAGGGAGAGGGAGAGAAAAGGAAAAGGGAGAGAAAATGAAAAGGGAGAGAGAAGGAAATGGAGATAGAAGGAAAAGGGAGAGAGAAGGAAGAGGGAGAGAGAATGGAGAGACAAGGGAGAGGGAGAGACAAGGAAAGGGAGAGAGAAGGGATAGTGAGAGAAAAGGGAGAGGGAGAGAGATGGAAGTGACAAGGGAGAGAGGAGGGAGAGAGAAGGGAGAGGGAGAGCGAAGGAAAGGAGAGGGGAAAGGAAAAGGGAGAGAATGGAGAGACAAGGAAAAGGGAGAGAGCATGGAAAGTGAGAGAGAAGGAAGAAGGAGAGAGAAGGAAGAGGGAGAGAGATGGGATAGGGAGAGAGAAGGGAGAGAGAAGGCAGAGGGATAGAGAAGGGAGTGAGAAAAGGGAGAGAGAAGGGAGAGAGAAAGAAAAGGGAGAGAGAAGGGAGAGGGAGAGACAAGGAAAGGGAGAGATAAGGGATAGGGAGAGAGAAGGGATAGGGAGAGAGAGAAGGGATAGGGAGAGGAAGAAGGGATACGGAGAGAGAGAAGGTAGATGTAGAGAGAAGGGAGATGGAGAGAGAAGGGAGAGGGAGAGAGAAGGGTGAGGGAGAGAAAAGGAAAAGGGAAAGAAAAGGAAAAGGGAGAGAAAAGGAAAAGGGAGAGAAAAGGAAAAGAAAAGGGAGAGAAAAGGGAGAGAAAAGGGAGAGAAAAGGGAGAGAAAAGGGAGAGAAAAGGGAGAGAGAAGGCAAAATGAGAGAGAAGGTAAAGGGAGAGAGAAGGAAAAGGGAGAGAGAAGGAAAGGGAGATAGAAGGAAAAGGGAGAGAGAAGGAAGAGGGAGAGAGAAGGAAGAGGGAGAGAGAATGGAGAGACAAGGGAGAGGGAGAGACAAGGAAAGGGAGAGAGAAGGGATAGGGAGAGAGAAGGGATAGGGAGAGAGAAGGGAGAGGGAGAGAGAAGGGAGAGGGAGAGAGTGATGAGGGAGTGACAAGGAAAAGGGAGAGAGAAGGGAGAGGGAGAGAGAAGGGAGAGGGAGAGAGGAGAGAGAGAAGGGAGAGAGAGAAGGGAGAGGGATAGACAGAGAGAAGGAAGAGGGTGCGAGAGAAGGGAAAGGGAGAGAGAGAGAAGGGAGAGGGGGAGAGAGAGGTAGAGGGAATGATCAGGGAGTTATAAGGGAGAGGGATAGAGAAGGGAGGGGGAGAGAGAGAGAGAAGGGAGTGGAGAGAGAGAGAAGGGAGAGGGAGAGCAAAGGAAAGGGGAGGGGAAAGGAAAAGGGAGAGAATGGAGAGACAAGGAAAAGGGAGAGAGATTGGAAAGGGAGAGAGAAGGAAGAGGGAGAGAGAAGGAAGAGGGAGAGAGAATGGATAGGGAGAGAGAAGGGAGAGAGAAGGCAGAGGGATAGAGAAGGGAGTGAGAAAATGGAGAGAGAAAGAAAAGGGAGAGAGAAGGAAAAGGGAGAGAGAAGGAAAAGGGAGAGAGAAGGAAAGGGAGATAGAAGGAAAAGGGAGAGAGAATGAGAAGGGAGAGAGAATGGAGAGACAAGGAAGAGGGAGAGACAAGGAAAGGGAGAGAGAAGGGATAGGGAGAGCGAAGGAAGAGGGAGAGAGAAAAGGGAGAGAGAGAGAGAAGGGAGAGAAAGAGAGTGATGAGGGAGTGACAAGGAAAAGGGAGAGAGAAGGGAGAGGGAGAGAGAAGGAGAGGGAGAGAGGAGAGAGAAAAGGGAGAGAGAGAGAAGGGAGAGGGAGAGAGAGAGGTAGAGGGAATGACGAGGGAGTTATAAGGGAGAGGGAGAGAGAAGGGAGGGGGAGAGAGAGAGAAGGGAGTGGAGAGAGAGAGAAGGGAGTGGAGAGAGAGAGAAGGGAGAGGGAGAGCGAAGGAAAGGGGAGGCAAGGAAAAGGGAGAGAATGGAGAGATAAGGAAAAGGGAGAGAGCATGGAAAGGGAGAGAGCATGGAAAGGGAGTGAGAAGTAAGAGGGAGAGAGAAGGAAGAGGGAGAGAGAAGGGATAGGGAGAGAGAATGGAGAGACAAGGGAGAGGGAGAGACAAGGAAAGGGAGAGAGAAGGGATAGGGAGAGAGAAGGGAGAGGGAGAGAGAAGGGGGTGACAAGGGAGAGAGGAGGGAGAGAGAAGGGAGAGGGAGAGAGAAGGATAAGGGAGGGAAAAGGAAATGGAAAGAGAGAATGGAAAGGGAGAGAGAAGGAAGATGGAGAGAGAAGGAAGATGGAGAGAGAAGGAAGATGGAGAGAGAAGGAAGATGGGGAGAGAAGGAAGAGGGAGAGGGAAGAAGAGGGAGAGAGAATGGAGAGACAAGGGAGAGGTAGAAACAAGGGAGAGGGAGCGACAAGGGATAGGGAGAGAGAAGGAAGAGGGAGAGAGAGAAGGGATAGGGAGAGAGAGAAGGGATAGGGAGAGAGAGAAGGGATAGGGAGAGAGAGAAGGGATAGGGAGAGAGAGAAGGTAGATGTAGAGAGAAGGGAGATGGAGAAAGAAGGAAGATGGAGAAGGGAGAGAGAGAGAAGGGAGAGAGAGAGAGTGATGAGGGAGTGACAAGGAAAAGGGATTGAGAAGGGAGAGGGAGAGAGAAGGTAGAGGGAGAGAGGAGAGAGAGAAGGGAGAGAGAGAAGGGAGAGGGAGAGGGAAGGAAGAGGGAGAGAGAAGGAAGAGGGAGAGAGAAGGAAGAGGGAGAGAGAAGGAAGAGGGAGAGAGAATGGAGAGACAAGGGAGAGGTAGAAACAAGGGAGAGGGAGCGACAAGGGATAGGGAGAGAGAAGGAAGAGGGAGAGAGAGAAGGAAGAGGGAGGAGAGAGAAGGAAGAGGGAGAGAGAGAAGGAAGAGGGAGAGAGAGAAGGGATACGGAGAGAGAGAAGGTAGATGTAGAGAGAAGGGAGATGGAGAAGAAGGAAGATGGAGAAGGAGAGAGAGAGAGAGAGAGAGAGAGAGAGAGAGAGAGAGAGAGAGATGAGGGAGTGACAAGGAAAATGGAGAGAGAAGGGAGAGTGAGAGAGAAGGAGAGGGAGAGAGGAGAGAGAAGGGAGAGAGAGAAGAGAGAGGGAGAGACAGAGAGAAGGAAGAGGGTGAGAGAGAAAGGAATGGTTGAGAGAGAGGAGGGAGAGGGAATGACGAGGGAGTTATAAGGGAGAGGGAGAGAGAAGGGAGGGGAGAGAGAGAAGGGAGTGGAGAGAGAGAGAAGGGAGAGGGAGAGCGAAGGAAAGGGTAGGGGAAAGGAAAAGGGAGAGAATGGAGAGATAAGGAAAAGGGAGATAGCATGGAAAGGGAGAGAGACGGAAGAGGGAGAGAGAAGGAAGAGGGAGAGAGAGAAGGGATAGGGAGAGAGAGAAGGGATAGGGAGAGAGAGAAGGGATAGGGAGAGAGAGAAGGGATAGGGAGAGAGAGAAGGTAGATGTAGAGAGAAGGGAGATGGAGAAAGAAGGAAGATGGAGAAGGGAGAGAGAGAGAAGGGAGAGAGAGAGAGTGATGAGGGAGAGTGACAAGGAAAGGGATTGAGAAGGGAGAGGGAGAGAGAAGGTAGAGGGAGAGAGGAGAGAGAGAAGGGGAGAGAGAGAAGGGAGAGGGAGAGGGAAGGAAGAGGGAGAGAGAAGGAAGAGGGAGAGAGAAGGAAGAGGAGAGAGAAGGAAGAGGGAGAGAGAATGGAGAGACAAGGGAGAGGTAGAAACAAGGGAGAGGGAGCGACAAGGGATAGGGAGAGAGAAGGAAGAGGAGAGAGAGAAGGAAGAGGGAGAGAGAGAAGGAAGAGGGAGAGAGAGAAGGAAGAGGGAGAGAGAGAAGGGATACGGAGAGAGAGAAGGTAGATGTAGAGAGAAGGGAGATGGAGAAGAAGGAAGATGGAGAGAGAGAGAGAGAGAGAGAGAGAGAGAGAGAGAGAGAGAGAGATGAGGGAGTGACAAGGAAAATGGAGAGAGAAGGAGAGTGAGAGAGAAGGAGAGGGAGAGAGGAGAGAGAAGGGAGAGAGAGAAGAGAGAGGGAGAGACAGAGAGAAGGAAGAGGGTGAGAGAGAAAGGAATGGTTGAGAGAGAGGAGGAGAGGGAATGACGAGGGAGTTATAAGGGAGAGGGAGAGAGAAGGGAGGGGGAGAGAGAGAAGGGAGTGGAGAGAGAGAGAAGGGAGAGGGAGAGCGAAGGAAAGGGTAGGGGAAGGAAAAGGGAGAGAATGGAGAGATAAGGAAAAGGGAGATAGCATGGAAAGGGAGAGAGACGGAAGAGGGAGAGAGAAGGAAGAGGGAGAGAGAAGGGATAGGGAGAGAGAAGGGAGAGAAAGGCAGAGGGATAGAGAAGGGAGTGAGAAAAGGGAGAGAGAGAAGAAAAGGGAGAGAGAAGGGAAAAGGAGAGAGAAGGAAAAGGGAGAGAGAAGGAAAAGGAGAGAGAAGGAAAGGGAGAGGGAAGGAAAAGGGAGAGAGAATGGAGAGACAAGGGAGAGGGAGAGACAAGGAAAGGAGAGAGAAGGGATAGGGAGAGAGAAGGGAGAGGGAGAGAGGAGGGGGTGACAAGGAGAGAGGAGGGAGAGAGAAGGGAGAGGGAGAGAGAAGGAAAAGGGAGCGGAAAGGAAAAGGGAGAGAGAATGGAAAGGGAGAGAGAAGGAAGATGGAGAGAGAAGGAAGATGGAGAGAGAAGGAAGAGGAGAGGGAAGGAAGAGGGAGAGGGAAGGAAGAGGAGAGAGAATGGAGAGACAAGGGAGAGGTAGAAACAAGGCAGAGGGAGCGACAAGGGATAGGGAGAGAGAAGAAGAGGGAGAGAGAAAAGGGATAGGGAGAGAGAGAAGGGATATGGAGAGAGAGAAGGGATACGGAGAGAGAGAAGGGATACGGAGAGAGAGAAGGTAGATGTAGAGAGAAGGGAGATGGAGAAAGAAGGAAGATGGAGAAGGGAGAGAGAGAGAAGGGAGAGAGAGAGAGAGAGAGGGAGAGAGAGAGAGGATGAGGAGGAGTGACAAGGAAAAGGAGAGAGAAGGGAGAGAGAAGGGAGAGGAGAGAGGAGAGAGAGAAGGGAGAGAGAGAGAAGGGAGAGGGAGAGACAGAGAGAAGGAAGAGGGTGAGAGAGAAGGGAAAGGGAGAGAGAGAGAAGGGAGAGAGAGAAGGGAGAGGGAGAGAGAGAGGTAGAGGGAATGACGAGGGAGTTATAAGGGAGAGGGAGAGAGAAGGAGGGGGAGAGAGAGAGAGAAGGAGTGGAGAGAGAGAGAAGGGAGAGGGAGAGCGAAGGAAAGGGGAGGGGAAAGGAAAAGGGAGAGAATGGAGAGATAAGGAAAAGGGAGAGAGCATGGAGAGGGAGAGAGAAGGGAGAGGGAGAGAGGAGAGAGAGAAGGGAGAGTGAGAGAAGGGAGAGGGAGAGACAGAGAGAAGGAAGAGGGTGAGTGAGAAGGGAAAGGGAGAGAGAGAGAGAAGGGAGAGGGAGAGAGAGAGGTAGAGGGAATGACGAGGGAGTTATAAGGGAGAGGGAGAGAGAAGGGAGGGGGAGAGAGAGAGAGAAGGGAGTGGAGAGAGAGAGAGAAGGGAGAGGGAGAGCGAAGGAAAGGGGAGGGGAAAGGAAAAGGGAGAGAATGGAAAGATAAGGAAAAGGGAGAGAGCATGGAAAGGGAGAGAGAAGTAAGAGGGAGAGAGAAGGAAGAGGGAGAGAGAAGGTATAGGGAGAGAGAAGGGAGAGGGAGATAGAAGGGGGTGACAAGGGAGAGAGGAGGGAGAGAGAAGGGAGAGGGAGAGAGAAGGAAAAGGGAGGGAAAAGGAAAATGGAAAGAGAGAATGGAAAGGGAGAGAGAAGGAAGATGGAGAGAGAAGGAAGATGGAGAGAGAAGGAAGATGGAGAGAGAAGGAAGATGGGGAGAGAAGGAAGAGGGAGAGGGAAGGAAGAGGGAGAGAGAATGGAGAGACAAGGGAGAGGTAGAAACAAGGGAGAGGGAGCGACAAGGGATAGGGAGAGAGAAGGAAGAGGGAGAGAGAGAATGGATAGGGAGAGAGAGAAGGGATAGGGAGAGAGAGAAGGGATAGGGAGAGAGAGAAGGGATAGGGAGAGAGAGAAGGTAGATGTAGAGAGAAGGGAGATGGAGAAAGAAGGAAGATGGAGAAAGAAGGAAGATGGAGAAGGGAGAGAGAGAGAAGGGAGAGAGAGAGAGTGATGAGGGAGTGACAAGGAAAAGGGATTGAGAAGGGAGAGGGAGAGAGAAGGTAGAGGGAGAGAGGAGAGAGAGAAGGGAGAGAGAGAAGGGAGAGGGAGAGGGAAGGAAGAGGGAGAGAGAAGGAAGAGGGAGAGAGAAGGAAGAGGGAGAGAGAAAGGAAGAGGGAGAGAGAATGGAGAGACAAGGGAGAGGTAGAAACAAGGGAGAGGGAGCGACAAGGGATAGGGAGAGAGAAGGAAGAGGGAGAGAGAGAAGGAAGAGGGAGAGAGAGAAGGAAGAGGGAGAGAGAGAAGGAAGAGGGAGAGAGAGAAGGGATACGGAGAGAGAGAAGGTAGATGTAGAGAGAAGGGAGATGGAGAAGAAGGAAGATGGAGAAGGGAGAGAGAGAGAGAGAGAGAGAGAGAGAGAGAGAGAGAGAGAGAGATGAGGGAGTGACAAGGAAAATGGAGAGAGAAGGGAGAGTGAGAGAGAAGGGAGAGGGAGAGAGGAGAGAGAAGGGAGAGAGAGAAGAGAGAGGAGAGACAGAGAGAAGGAAGAGGGTGAGAGAGAAAGGAATGGTTGAGAGAGAGGAGGAGAGGGAATGACGAGGGAGTTATAAGGGAGAGGGAGAGAGAAGGGAGGGGGAGAGAGAGAAGGGAGTGGAGAGAGAGAGAAGGGAGAGGGAGAGCGAAGGAAAGGGTAGGGGAAAGGAAAAGGGAGAGAATGGAGAGATAAGGAAAAGGGAGATAGCATGGAAAGGGAGAGAGACGGAAGAGGGAGAGAGAAGGAAGAGGGAGAGAGAAGGGATAGGGAGAGAGAAGGGAGAGAAAGGCAGAGGGATAGAGAAGGGAGTGAGAAAAGGGAGAGAGAAAGAAAAGGGAGAGAGAAGGGAAAAGGAGAGAGAAGGAAAAGGGAGAGAGAAGGAAAAGGGAGAGAGAAGGAAAGGGAGAGGGAAGGAAAAGGGAGAGAGAATGGAGAGACAAGGGAGAGGGAGAGACAAGGAAAGGGAGAGAGAAGGGATAGGGAGAGAGAAGGGAGAGGGAGAGAGGAGGGGGGTGACAAGGGAGAGAGGAGGGAGAGAGAAGGGAGAGGGAGAGAGAAGGAAAAGGGAGCGGAAAGGAAAAGGGAGAGAGAAGGAAGATGGAGAGAGAAGGAAGATGGAGAGAGAAGGAAGATGGAGAGAGAAGGAAGATGGAGAGAGAAGGAAGAGGGAGAGGGAAGGAAGAGGGAGAGGGAAGGAAGAGGGAGAGAGAATGGAGAGACAAGGGAGAGGTAGAAACAAGGCAGAGGGAGCGACAAGGGATAGGGAGAGAGAAGGAAGAGGGAGAGAGAAAAGGGATAGGGAGAGAGAGAAGGGATACGGAGAGAGAGAAGGGATACGGAGAGAGAGAAGGGATACGGAGAGAGAGAAGGTAGATGTAGAGAGAAGGGAGATGGAGAAAGAAGGAAGATGGAGAAGGGAGAGAGAGAGAAGGGAGAGAGAGAGAGAGAGAGGGAGAGAGAGAGAGTGATGAGGGAGTGACAAGGAAAAGGGAGAGAGAGAGAGGAGAGAGAAGGAGAGGGAGAGAGGAGAGAGAGAAGGGAGAGAGAGAGAAGGGAGAGGGAGAGACAGAGAGAAGGAAGAGGGTGAGAGAGAAGGGAAAGGGAGAGAGAGAGAAGGGAGAGAGAGAAGGGAGAGGGAGAGAGAGAGGTAGAGGGAATGACGAGGGAGTTATAAGGGAGAGGGAGAGAGAAGGGAGGGGAGAGAGAGAGAGAAGGGAGTGGAGAGAGAGAGAAGGGAGAGGAGAGCGAAGGAAAGGGGAGGGGAAAGGAAAAGGGAGAGAATGGAAAGATAAGGAAAAGGGAGAGAGCATGGAAAGGGAGAGAGAAGTAAGAGGGAGAGAGAAGGAGAGGGAGAGAGAAGGTATAGGGAGAGAGAAGGGAGAGGAGATAGAAGGGGGGTGACAAGGGAGAGAGGAGGAGAGAGAAGGGAGAGGGAGAGAGAAGGAAAAGGGAGGGAAAAGGAAAATGGAAAGAGAGAATGGAAAGGGAGAGAGAAGGAAGATGGAGAGAGAAGGAAGATGGAGAGAGAAGGAAGATGGAGAGAGAAGGAAGATGGGGAGAGAAGGAAGAGGGAGAGGGAAGGAGAGGGAGAGAGAATGGAGAGACAAGGGAGAGTAGAAACAAGGGAGAGGGAGCGACAAGGGATAGGGAGAGAGAAGAAGAGGGAGAGAGAGAAGGGATAGGGAGAGAGAGAAGGGATAGGGAGAGAGAGAAGGATAGGAGAGAGAGAAGGGATAGGGAGAGAGAGAAGGTAGATGTAGAGAGAAGGGAGATGGAGAAAGAAGGAAGATGGAGAAGGGAGAGAGAGAGAAGGGAGAGAGAGAGAGTGATGAGGGAGTGACAAGGAAAAGGGATTGAGAAGGAGAGGGAGAGAGAAGGTAGAGGGAGAGAGGAGAGAGAGAAGGGAGAGAGAGAAGGAGAGGGAGAGGGAAGGAAGAGGGAGAGAGAAGGAAGAGGGAGAGAGAAGGAAGAGGGAGAGAGAAGGAAGAGGGAGAGAGAATGGAGAGACAAGGGAGAGGTAGAAACAAGGGAGAGGGAGCGACAAGGGATAGGGAGAGAGAAGGAAGAGGGAGAGAGAGAAGGAAGAGGGAGAGAGAGAAGGAAGAGGGAGAGAGAGAAGGAAGAGGGAGAGAGAGAAGGGATACGGAGAGAGAGAAGGTAGATGTAGAGAGAAGGGAGATGGAGAAGAAGGAAGATGGAGAAGGGAGAGAGAGAGAGAGAGAGAGAGAGAGAGAGAGAGAGAGATGAGGGAGAGACAAGGAAAATGGAGAGAGAAGGGAGAGTGAGAGAGAAGGGAGAGGGAGAGAGGAGAGAGAAGGGAGAGAGAGAAGAGAGAGGGAGAGACAGAGAGAAGGAAGAGGGTGAGAGAGAAAGGAATGGTTGAGAGAGAGGAGGGAGAGGGAATGACGAGGGAGTTATAAGGGAGAGGGAGAGAGAAGGGAGGGGGAGAGAGAGAAGGGAGTGGAGAGAGAGAGAAGGGAGAGGGAGAGCGAAGGAAAGGGTAGGGGAAAGGAAAAGGGAGAGAATGGAGAGATAAGGAAAAGGGAGATAGCATGGAAAGGGAGAGAGACGGAAGAGGGAGAGAGAAGGAAGAGGGAGAGAGAAGGGATAGGGAGAGAGAAGGGAGAGAAAGGCAGAGGGATAGAGAAGGGAGTGAGAAAGGGAGAGAGAAAGAAAAGGGAGAGAGAAGGGAAAAGGAGAGAGAAGGAAAAGGGAGAGAGAAGGAAAAGGGAGAGAGAAGGAAAGGAGAGAGCGAAAGAAGAGGGAGAGAGAAAAGGGAGAGAGAGAGAGAAGGGAGAGAGAGAGTGATGAGGGAGTGACAAGGAAAAGGGAGAGAGAAGGGAGAGGGATAGAGAAGGTAGAGGGAGAGGGAGAGAGAAGGAAGAGGGTGAGAGAGAAGGAAAGGGAGAGAGAGAAGGGAGAGGGAATGAAGAGGGAGTTATAAGGGAGAGGGAGAGAGAAGGGAGGGGGAGAGAGAGAGAGAAGGGAGTGGAGAGAGAGAGAAGGGAGAGGGAGAGCAAAGGAAAGGGGAGGGGAAAGGAAAAGGGAGAGAATGGAGAGACAAGGAAAGGGAGAGAGATTGGAAAGGGAGAGAGAAGGAAGAGGGAGAGAGAAGGAAGAGGGAGAGAGAAGGAGAGGGAGAGAGAATGGATAGGGAGAGAGAAGGGAGAGAGAAGGCAGAGGGATAGAGAAGGGAGTGAGAAAAGGGAGAGAGAAGGGAGAGAGAGAAGAAAAGGGAGAGAGAAGGAAAAGGGAGAGAGAAGGAAAAGGGAGAGAGAAGGAAAAGGGAGAGAGAAGGAAAGGGAGATAGAAGGAAAAGGGAGAGAGAAGGAGAAGGGATAGAGAATGGAGAGACAAGGGAGAGGGAGAGACAAGGAAAGGGAGAGAGAAGGGATAGGGAGAGAGAAGGGAGAGGGAGAGAGAAGAGGGTGACAAGGGAGAGAGGAGGGAGAGAGAATGGAGAGGGAGAGAGAAGGAAAAGGGAGAGAGAAGGGAGAGGGATAGAGAAGGTAGAGGGAGAGGGAGAGAGAAGGAAGAGGGTGAGAGAGAAGGGAAAGGGAGAGAGAGAAGGGAGAGGGAATGACGAGGGAGTTATAAGGGAGAGGGAGAGAGAAGGGAGGGGGAGAGAGAGAGAGAAGGGAGTGGAGAGAGAGAGAAGGGAGAGGGAGAGCAAAGGAAAGGGGAGGGGAAAGGAAAAGGGAGAGAATGGAGAGACAAGGAAAAGGGAGAGAGATTGGAAAGGGAGAGAGATTGGAAAGGGAGAGAGAAGGAAGAGGGAGAGAGAAGGGCGAGAGAAGGGCGAGAGAGAGAGAAGGGCGAGGAGAAGGGCGAGAGAGAGAGAAGGGCGAGAGAAGGGCGAGAGAGAGAGGGGAGAGAGAAGGGCGAGAGAGAGAGGAGAGAGAGAAGGGCGAGAGAGAGAGAGGAGAGAGAGAAGGGCGAGAGAGAGAGAGGAGAGAGAGAAGGGCGAGAAAGAGAGGAGAGAGAGAAGGGCGAGAGAGAGAGGAGAGAGAGAAGGGCGAGAGAGAGAGGAGAGAGAGAAGGGCGAGAGAGAGAGGAGAGAGAGAAGGGCGAGAGAGAGAGGAGAGAGAGAAGGGCGAGAGAGAGAGAGGAGAGAGAAGGGCGAGAGAGAGAGAGGAGAGAGAAGGGCGAGAGAGAGAGAGGAGAGAGAAGGGCGAGAGAGAGAGAGGAGAGAGAAGGGCGAGAGAGAGAGAGGAGAGAGAAGGGCGAGAGAGAGAGAGGAGAGAGAAGGGCGAGAGAGAGAGAGGAGAGAGAAGGGCGAGAGAGAGAGAGGAGAGAGAAGGGCGAGAGAGAGAGAGGAGAGAGAAGGGCGAGAGAGAGAGAGGAGAGAGAAGGGCGAGAGAGAGAGAGGAGAGAGAAGGGCGAGAGAGAGAGAGGAGAGAGAAGGCGAGAGAGAGAGAGGAGAGAGAAGGGCGAGAGAGAGAGAGGAGAGAGAAGGGCGAGAGAGAGAGAGGAGAGAGAAGGGCGAGAGAGAGAGAGGAGAGAGAAGGGCGAGAGAGAGAGAGGAGAGAGAAGGGCGAGAGAGAGAGAGGAGAGAGAAGGGCGAGAGAGAGAGAGGAGAGAGAAGGGCGAGAGAGAGAGAGGAGAGAGAAGGGCGAGAGAGAGGAGAGAGAAGGGCGAGAGAGAGAGAGGAGAGAGAAGGGCGAGAGAGAGAGGAGAGAGAGAAGGGCGAGAGAGAGAGAGGAGAGAGAGAAGGGCGAGAGAGAGAGAGGAGAGAGAAGGGCGAGAGAGAGAGAGTAGAGAGAAGGGCGAGAGAGAGAGAGGAGAGAGAAGGGCGAGAGAGAGAGAGGAGAGAGAAGGGCGAGAGAGAGAGAGGAGAGAGAAGGGCGAGAGAGAGAGAGGAGAGAGAAGGGCGAGAGAGAGAGAGGAGAGAGAAGGCGAGAGAGAGAGAGGAGAGAGAGGCGAGAGAGAGAGAGGAGAGAAGGGCGAGAGAGAGAGAGGAGAGAGAAGGGCGAGAGAGAGAGAGGAGAGAGAAGGGCGAGAGAGAGAGAGAGGAGAGAGAAGGGCGAGAGAGAGAGAGGAGAGAGAAGGGCGAGAGAGAGAGAGAGGAGAGAGAAGGGCGAGAGAGAGAGAGAGAGAGGAGAGAGAAGGGCGAGAGAGAGAGAGAGAGGAGAGAGAAGGGCGAGAGAGAGAGAGAGAGGAGAGAGAAGGGCGAGAGAGAGAGAGAAGGAAGATGGAGAGAGAAGGAAGATGGAGAGAGAAGGAAGATGGAGAGAGAAGGAAGATGGAGAGAGAAGGAAGAGGGAGAGAGAAGGAAGAGGGAGAGAGAAGGAAGAGGGAGAGAGAAGGAAGAGGGAGAGAGAATGGAGAGACAAGGGAGAGGTAGAAACAAGGGAGAGGGAGTGACAAGGGATAGGGAGAGAGAAGGAAGAGGGAGAGAGAGAAGGGAGAGAGATAGAGAAGTTAGAGAAAGAGAGTGATGAGGGAGTGACAAGGAAAAGGGAGAGAGAGGGAGAGGGAGAGAGAAGGAAGAGGGAGAGAGGAGAGAGAGAAGGGAGAGAGAGAGAGAAGGGAGAGGGATAGACAGAGAGAAGGAAGAGGGTGAGAGAGAAGGGAAAGGGAGAGAGAGGAGGGAGAGGGAGAGAGAGTAGAGGGAATGATGAGGGAGTTATAAGGGAGAGGGAGAGAGAAGGGAGGGGGAGAGAGAGAGAGAGAGGGGAGTAGAGAGAGAGAGAAGGAGAGGGAGAGCGAAGGAAAGGGGAGGGGAAAGGAAAAGGGAGAGAATGGAGAGACAAGGAAAAGGGAGAGAGATTGGAAAGGGAGAGAGATTGGAAAGGGAGAGAGAAGGAAGAGGGAGAGAGAAGGAAAGGGAGAGAGATTGAAAGGGAGAGAGAAGGAAGAGGAGAGAGAAGGGATAGGGAGAGAGAAGGGAGAGAGAAGACAGAGGGATAGAGAAGGGAGTGAGAAAAGGGAGAGAGAAGGGAGAGAGAAAGAAAAGGGAGAGAGAAGGGAAAGGGAGAGAGAAGGAAAAGGGAGAGAGAAGGAAAGGGAGAGAGAATGGAGAGACAAGGGAGAGGGAGAGACAAGGAAAGGGAGAGAGAAGGGATAGGGAGAGAGAAGGGAGAGGGAGAGAGAAGGGGCTGACAAGGGAGAGAGGAGGGAGAGAGAAGGGAGAGGGAGAGAGAAGGAAAAGGGAGGGGAAAGGAAAAGGGAGAGAGAAGGAGAGGGAGAGAGAAGGAAGATGGAGAGAGAAGGAAGAGGGAGAGATAAGGTAGAGGGAGAGATAAGGAAGAGGGAGAGAGAAGGAAGAGGGAGAGAGAAGGAAGAGGGAGAGAGAAGGAAGAGGGAGAGAGAAGGAAGAGGGAGAGAGAAGGAAGAGGGAGAGAGAAGGAAGAGGGAGAGAGAAGGAAGAGGGAGAGAGAATGGAGAGACAAGGAGAGGGGAGCGACAAGGGATACGGAGAGAGAGAAGGTAGATGTAGAGAGAAGGGAGATGGATAAGAAGGAGGAGGAGAGAGAGAGAGAGAGAGAGAGAGAGAGAGAGAGAGAGGAGAGAGAGAGAGAGAGAGGGAGAGAGGGGGAGAGGGGGAGAGGGGGAGAGGGGGAGAGGGGGAGAGGGGAGAGGGGAGAGGGGAGAGAGGGAGAGAGGGGAGAGAGGGGAGAGAGAAGGGAGAGAGAAGGAGAGAGAAGGGAGAGAGAAGGGAGAGAGAAGGGCGAGAGAAGGGCGAGAGAGAGAGAAGGGCGAGAGAGAGAGAAGGGCGAGAGAGAGAGAAGGGCGAGAGAGAGAGAAGGGCGAGAGAGAGAGAAGGGCGAGAGAGAGAGAAGGGCGAGAGAGAGAGAAGGGCGAGAGAGAGAGAAGGGCGAGAGAGAGAGAAGGGCGAGAGAGAGAGAAGGGCGAGAGAGAGAGAAGGGCGAGAGAAGGGCGAGAGAGAGAGAAGGGCGAGAGAAGGGCGAGAGAGAGAGGGGAGAGAGAAGGCGAGAGAGAGAGGAGAGAGAGAAGGGCGAGAGAGAGAGGAGAGAGAGAAGGGCGAGAGAGAGAGAGGAGAGAGAGAAGGGCGAGA